>NC_137608.1:1907376-2199876 GCF_963280865.1 Gymnoscopelus braueri
GAGATTGTAGATCGGCTATTTTCAGAATGAAGTATGTCATACATTGAAAAAACATACCCTCTCAAATAAGCATTTCATGTTATCTTTATCAATTGCACATGAATTCATTGATACAGTCATGTTGTTTGCATTGCGCTTTAAATGAAGTCTGCCTGAAGTGAGCCTTGGACTGGCGGCCTTGCGGTTTTCAGGCAGACGCTTAAGCGAGAAACCATTGGACCGACAGACCTGAACAGGTGAAAAAGCACCTCACACAGATGATACAGAAAGAAGACCATGCAATAAACATGAGCATTTTAAACCCTCACTAACCCTAACCTCAGTAAAACTATGCCTACCCCTAACGTCAAGAAATACTATGCGTAAGAATGCCAAATCGCGATCACCTCACACATCGTCGGGGACGGGGAGCGAACCGGTGACCTACGGACTCATAGGCTGCCTTTCTTCTCATTGAGCTAGAGATATGATAGTCCTGGTAGTGTCTGTTGATAAACATAACTCTTTCCGTCCCTGACGGACCAGACCTTTGTTTTGTTAACTACTCTAGATCACTGGTTCCCTAACCATCTACCGAAAGAGAAATTGTATGTCTCCTCGGAACAGAAACCAGTGAAAGCAGCCGATCTACAAGCTCACAAAACGTTGCTATCTGAAAAGTTGTGAGATTGTAGATCGGCTATTTTCACAATGAAGTACGTCATACATTGAAAAAACATACTCTCAAATAAGCATTTCATGTTATCTTTACCGTTTGCACATGTATTCATTGATACAGTCATGTTTTTTGCAATTCAACTTAAATGAGTCTGCATCAAGTGAGGCTTGAACTGGCAACCTTGGTGTTGTGAGGCACACGTTTAAGGGAGAAGCCATTGAATCAGCAGACAAGAACCTGTGAAAAAGGATATCACACAGATGATACAGTTTCACGCAAATAGCTGAAAAATCCTGGGTTTAAGTGTTTTTCAAACTGCTCAAAATTGCAGACAATCTAAGGGCGGAGCTTACTGGTCAACGTGATACTTGTGTTCCTCATGAGTCAAGGCACATGTGTAAGTAGGTTTAATGCCTGACGGCCAAACGAGGCATGACTTTTGCCTGTTTAAAGTTTGCATTTTCAATACATCGCTATAGCGCCCCCCTTTGACCAATTGGAGTAAGATTGGTTTCAGTGATATTTGGAATGACCCTCAACATTACCGCAAAGTTTCAAAGAAATGTGAGTCTGCATGTATGTGTTAGGGGCAGATGAATAATTGTCATAAAACTGCAATATTCATTGGCTCATTAAAGCTTCATTTTTTCACTTATGGAAAATCTTTTGCACATGTTTGTCGGCATAGGTCCAAAGTTCATGTGTAAAACGTTTCGTGCAGATTACTCAAAAATGGAGATAGGTTTTAACTGTTTTTCATATAATTCAAAATGGTGGGAGATCTAAAGGTCAGAGGTCAAAAGTCAGAGTGTGAAAGTTGTTGATCATGAGTAGACGCATATTATGTATATTGAAGTTTCATGACTGTAGGTCAAACAGGGCAAGAGTGGTACCTGTTCAAAGTTGGCATTTTGCTATAGCGCCACCTTTTGACGAAAGATTGTGAGATTTATTTCTTGATAGTTTTTCATGACACACTACCATATGGCCGAGTTTCGTAAAAAGCGACTGCACGGTTCAGCCAGAACTGCGAAAAGTGGCAGAAGAAAAAAGAGGGGAACATTAAGACAGGTCCAGAGCTGAGCTCTGGCCCCGTAATAATAAATATTAAACGCTAATAACGCTCAGGTCCTGGACCTGGTGAGACGAAGGAGGGGCCCGGACAGGAGGCCATCCACAGAGCCTAGTCCCTCCACGTGCCAGAGCCTCCCCTGGTCCCGGCAGAGTAGTTCCAGAGAAGCGGACTGAGTGGCCCTGTCTTTCCCTAAGAGGACTGACCGTGGGTAGCTACTGGGACGTAAGTCGGGGCTTGATCAACCCCGGCTGGGTCACCTGGGCGAGGGTGTATGTTGCGAGACCCGAAACACACACAACACTGATGATGTCCCAGGTGCATCCATGTGATGTTTTTATTTTATTTTAATAATAATATAATAGTAATACAGGGGGAAAAAAATGTAATTCATTAACTCAACACAACGCTACACAGTTTTAGCTGGTCTCTAAGACCATTCCATAGTTTACTCCCAAAACCGAAACACATATTTTACAATGGTTCTCACTTTACACATTTTACATAATACACACTCAGGAAGAAGGAAGAGCTTGCTCCTGCAGGGCCTCGTGTTGTAGATCCAATCCAGTTTGTTGTTCATGTTCCAGGAACTTGTCAAAAAAACTATTAATTTGATTCATTAGTATCCTCTACTTCCTGCCTTAAGAGCTATAATTGCCTCTCTGGTGATGTTATTCTTAACAAATCTTTCTTGACTCACTTGACTTATTCCTTTAGGCTCCTAGATGGAGCATAGGGCCGCAATCACACCCCGCCATCGAACTCTGTTTTGGGCAGTTTTCTTCAGCTGGGCCCACGATAGTCCGGTTGTCTTTGCCTCACTCTCGACTGATCTTCTCCAGGTCTGTTTTGGCCTCCCCACTTTTCTTTTGCCCTGTGGATTCCAATCCAGTGCCTGCCTAGTGATGTTGTCAGTTGGCTTTCGGAGGGTGTGTCCAATCCACCCCCACTTCCTCTTCTTCACATCCTGGCTGATGGTGTTTTGGTTGGTTCTCTCCCACAGGCTGGCGTTTGATATTTTATCGGGCCACCTGATGTTCAGGATGTGTCTTAGGCATCGGTTAACAAAGGTCTGGAGTTTGTTGGTGGTAATATTTGTCACTCTCCATGTCTCTGATCCATAGAGGAGAACTGACTTGACGTTGGTGTTGAATATTCTGATCTTGTTTTTGAGGGACAGTGCCTTGGAGTTCCAGATGGGTCGCAGCGTGATAAAAGCGTGTCTGGCCTTGTTGATTCTGCTTTTGATGTCATTGTCTGATCCACCATCTTTGCCAAGTATGCTCCCAAGATATGTGAAGCGGTCAGTCTCTTTGATGTTCTCTCCCTGTAGTTGGACTGGGAGTTCCTGTTTGTTGTTTATCCTCATCGACAAAACAAATCTTTCTATTTGTTTGCAATTTGAACTAGAGAGAGAGTTGACAGGTTGGCTCCACTTGAAACTCCATCTCATCTGTCTGAAAGAGCATGATGAACCATTGTGAAGAAAACAGGTCAACATCTATGTACCTCATCTACTGTGCATCAGTGGTTCTCAAACATTGTCATGTGAAGGACCCCCAAATTAATATGTATTTGGTTGTGGACCCCCATACAAGATTTGTGTTTTTAAAATGTTTCAAATATATATATATATTTTTTAAAAGCAGATCTACAAGCTCACAAGTTAACGCGTCGTGAGCTTGTCACGTTGTGAGCTTGTAGATCGGCTATTTTCAAATAGCCAACGTATATAGTAGGGTTAATGTGGTTAGACTTATTTTGATGCCTTATCAACACATTTTTCTGGGGACCACCTGGAACTCCCTCAAGGACAACTGGGGGGTCCCTGGACCCCACTTTGAGAACCACTCATCCACATCAACATAATTACCAAATGAATTGCATAAAAATAAAAATAAATGCCCTACCTGTGGAGATATGGACTCGGATGGTGTGGTGGTATATTGAACTGCCAGCAATGCCTGACAACGACAGCAGAGACATAAATCATCACAGTGCCACCGAGAAAAAAAACGAAAAAACTAATGTTATTTTATCACTGTGAAATACATTTACCTGTTCAGAATTAGGGTTTTTCATGCGAAGTCCAAGCAAAGCCCCGATCCAACACCCAATCACACCAATCATCAGTTTGGCTGCTAGCAAAAAGATCACACGCAGTAGGCCTACATAGGGAACAGGACCTATTGACAAGGCAAGCAGAGCAGAACTGGTAGACTAAACCAGTAGAACTAAAGTATACTAATAGATTTATCTATTGGACATCATTATCTAACCATATTTGGATATTTCAATAGCACACCAAAGTATTGCAAATTGTCAAAATAACTTGGTGATTGTTGGTCCAATAGTGTTAAACATCAGTTGCTTCTATTTGTTCTCATTTCCATAAAGTTTTCGATAAAGAAGGGATGAGCAGCCCTGTATTTTTACTCTTACAGCCAAACCGTAGGTCTACCTGTGACTTGTGGTATGAGGACTTGCTCTGTGTCCCAAAAAGGGTGGTGAATAGCACAGGCCAGATTGTCTGTGGCTACTCCCTCTGGGAGATCTAGCTGGCTTCTCACTGTGTAGAATCCATCTGGGTGAAGCAGGGTGTCCACTCTAGGTATGGACGAGTAATTTCCCACGTTCTCCCAGACAATGGAAGCAGCAGGTTTCCCCCATTCAGCTAAGCACACAGCCACGCGGCTGCTGTCATGCCACTCCAGCTTGGCTGACGTACGGGGAGGGACTGGACAGGACAGAAAGACGGACATTCACTGAATAATAACAAGGACAGCAAACACCAGTTCACTGTCTACACAAATGACAGCAAAGTCTTGACAGAAATTACGATCTTACCTATGACAGATAAAGTATAGATTATAGAGTCACTTCCTCCTTTGTGTGCATTCTCACATTTGTAGATCCCCTCGTCGCTGTTTGATATGCTTGGGATGAACAAGTCTGATCCAAAAGTAGATGTGTTGTACTGGAGAGTCTTCCCATCCTTACAGGAGTTCTCACTGTGGCCATCATCGTTAAAGGCCATCCGACACTGCTTCTTCTTCAAGTCTATTGTCCATATTGAGTAAAGCAATTCACTCCGTGTCTTGTTGTTGGCACATGTCAGGGTAACATTAAACCCCTGGTTGACAGTTGCATATCTGACTGAGTAACAACACAAATTAGGTTAATAGACCTAGAGATGTATTTAAATATAAGGGTACTGCACACTGGTGAAAATGTTGTATGATTTCTTACATGTCAACAATGTTATATCCTGATATACAGTGTGTAGAATAACCTGGAATTGACTACGTCAAAGATGTATTTAAAACAAAAACAGGAGATATCTTCAAAAGTATTGTAGTAGGTAACATAATGATGATACATTAATTATTTTTGTCATTTTGAATGCCTAAATGTTCTATATTGTCAGGAAACTGAATAATCGATGTACTTAACCCACTCAAACCAGGAACGCATCTAGTGTGTAACCACTTGAACTTGAACCAAAAATATATACAGCATTATTTAAAAAAATATATATAACAAATTATATAAAAAATATAACAAATTTGTGCAAATCATTGAATATATATTTTTTTAAGCGGACATTTTTCAACAATCTTTGCTTCTTGTTTGGGTCCCTGGAACAACATATTTTGAGATCAAGGGGGTCCGCGGCCAAATAAATATAATTTTGGGGGTCCTTGACATGAAAAAAAGTTTGAGAACCACTGATTATAGCAACATACGTTGTAAAAAATATATATTAGAAGGGATTTGTAGAATCCCCCAGAAGCAAAGATTTGAGTAAAAAATTTTCGCTTTAAAAATATATATATATTCAAAGATTAGCGAAAAGAAATCATGATCTTTAAAAAAAAATAGAGATCTACAAGCTCATGGCGCGGCACCGAGTGCCGCGCCATGAGCTGCTGCTCCGATTCTCCGGCTGATCTCCTGCTCCGATTCTCCGGCTGATCTCCTGCTCCGTCCTCCCCTCACTCGTGAACAAGACCCCGAGATACTTAAACTCCTTCACCTGGGGCAAAGCCTCATTCCCTACCCGGACTGCACAATCCACCGGTTTCCTGCTGAGAACCATGGCCTCAGATTTGGAGATGCTGATTTTCATCCCAGCCGACGCACACTCGACTGCTAACCGATCCAGTGAGAGCTGAAGGTCCCGGACCGATGGTGCCATCAGGACCACATCATCCGCAAAAAGCAGTGACGCAACCCTTAGCTCACCGAACCGTATACCCTCTCCGCCACGACTTCGCCTCGAGATCCTGTCCATGAATATCACAAACAGGATAGGTGACAAGGCGCAGCCGGTGTTGTCCAGAACCGCCAATCTGACCGATACGCCCATACAGTACAGTATATAGGCATATATGGAGATCCGGTCATCCAGAATCACAGATCCGACCGATATGCCCATATAATAGCAGGATACCTGTTTCACACTTTGTTCATAACAAACATGAAAGTGTTGTTGTTGGGGAAAAGAAAGAAAGACAAAAAAGGGAAAGAAACTATGAGGTGTGTTGAGCTAAAAGAAAACCAATAGCTTTTAGCCTAGCCTAGACAACATATCAATGGTTCTCAAAGTGGGGTCCAGGGACCCCCAGGAGTCCTTGAGGGTTTTCCAGGTTCCCAGCGAAATGTGTTCTACAAGCTCACAAAGTGTTGCGATGTGATGCGTTGAGATTCTGGATCATCAAAAAAAAATAAAAAATGTGCTCAAAATATTTTCAGATGGGGGTCTGCATCCAAATACATATTAATCTGTGGGTCTTTGCACTGAGCACTGACAGAGTAATGCAAATTAACAGCACAACCTTGTTTTTTTTTGTTCTTTTGTTTTTTCCAAGCTGCATGTTGCAAGATGTGGTTCACCGCCCCGGTCTGACTGGTGAACCACATCCTTAGACACAGCATGCAAATACAAATCACACAGGTTGTGTGACAGTTTATTTGGGAGGTCAGGGCAATTTAGATTTTTCTTTTATAAACATACTGTGTGATGTGTAAAACAAATCCAATTTGTTTTGAGTGCGTACATTCATTTTCAAAGCAGTGTGAAACGGACACCTGTTACATTTTGTAGTTCAGGGTTTTAATGCTTATTTGAGAGCATGATCATGTGACGTACAAGATAAACTGTGTGGGAGACGGGGGGCGGAAGTCAATGATGCACATATTGTTCTATCTAGCTCCTACAGACACTTCAGTACTGTGGAAAGTGTGCAACCTCTTTCTCAGAATCAGTCGAAGTCAATTCCATGATGTTCCATTTCACTCGCCACACACACACACACACACACACACACACACACACACACACACACACACACACACACACACACACACACACTACATTAAAAGAAAGAAAGGGAAAAAAAGGAAAACAACTATGAGGTTGTGCTGAGCTAAAAGAAAACCAAAAGCTTTTAGCCTAGCCTAGACAACATAGATCAATGGTTCTCAAAGTGCGGTCCAGGGACCCCCAGGGGTCCTTGAGGGGTTTCCAGGTCCCCAGCAAAATGTGTTATACAAGCTCACAAAGTGTGCCAGTGATGCGTTGAGGTTGTAGATCATAATAAAAATCATATATTAAAAAAAAGGGAAAAATGTGCTCAAAATATTTTCAGATGGGGGTCTGCGGCCAAATACATATTAATCTGGGGGTCTTTGACATGAACAAGTTTGAGAACCACTGACAGAGTAATACAAATTAACAGCAAAACCTTCGGGGTTTTTTTCTTTTGTTTTTGCAAGCTGCATGTTGCAAGATGTGGTTCACCGGTCTGACTGGTGAACCACATCCTGCGTGATTTTTTTCGGGTTTTACCGGGTCTGGGGGGGGTTTTGTAACTTTATTTCGGTTAATTCGGTTAATTTCGGTGGCAATAAAAATCACCAAAAAAGCATGAAAACATATGTACTCTGCCTTTGGCATTAAGACAAACAGATAGCCAAGGCCAAGGCAAAACAGTAAGACACTGACACTGTTATGATAATACAATAGGATAAAACCACAACAAAGCAACTTCTCTCTTTGGGCACGCAGAGACGTGTCCCATTTATTGCGCACACACTGCACTCTCACTGACAACTCAGTCAACACACACACAATGGGGACTCTGCTCGGCGGCAGTTTATAATAAACGTATTACAGTACTGTGCGTGCTGCACCTGCGGGCCGAGTTCAATAATCCAAACGTCACAATAATCCAAATGTCACAGTAATTGAAACGTCACAATAATCCAAATATGTCACAGTGATCCAAACGTGGATTTGCGCTCTGGAGTAATAGAAATAAATGTCCTCATGAGGGCGTGTGTGTCCAACGAGTTGAGAATGTCAGGGTGGACATGCATCAGGGACAGATGAGTGAGTCTTTTCTGTGTCATGGTGCTGCGTAGCCAGGTTTTCAGGCGGCGCAAGGCAGAAAAGATCCGCTCTGATGAGGCCACAGAGATGGGTAGACACAGACATAACTCTATGAGTTTTTCAGCTTCTACAAGGAGCTTTCTCGTTTGTGGAAGGATCTGGGTTATACGTGATGCCACATCTTGAACTGTTTTACAGCGAGGCTGTGACTCTCTGATTAAATCACATCCTCCACAATTGCATCATCTCTCAGAGTTTTCATGCGCACTTGGAGCATATTTGCGCACTGGAGAGCACCCAGCGCACTAGCTTTGGGGCTCTGCAGGGTCCTGGCCACTGCCTCACACGGCTCAAACAGTGCTTCACAGCAGAGAAGACCAAAAAAGGTTCTCGCTTTCAGAGCTTGTTTGTATAGTCCCCCGATTTTTACCCTGGAATCCCCTCTGACAGTCCTGTCGTCTTTCAGTGAATCCAAGGTGGCCAAGAGAGTGCTGTAAGATGAGATAATGCGTTTGATGGCTATCGTGCGGACGCACCACCTTGTTGGGCATAGGCCTAGGATATTGACAGTTACCTCGTCGCAGCCAAAAAGTGATTCGTAAAGCTGTTTTCGCTTTGAGGATTCCCTAATTACAACAGCAACACCCTGCACAAAGTTCAAAGTTTCAGCCACAATACTCACTTCGTGTGCGACTTCTTGTAGAACCAAGTCCAGCGAGTGGTTACTACAATGCACATACAATGACTGGGGGTTTAATTCTTTCAGGCGAGCCTGAACTCCAGAAAAGCAGCCATATATGTTACTGGCTCCATCAAAGCAATATCCAATAACCCGTTCAATAGGAATGTTCAGCCTTAAAAAAACACCCTTAATGCACATGAATAGAGTTTGTCCAGTGCTGTCATGGGCATTATAAAATCCCAAAAATAAGCAGTGAGACTCGAGGTCGCTGTCAACAAATTGTAGATTAATTGAGAACTGCTCTGTGGTGCTTGTATCTGTTGTGCCATCAGCTGTGAGACCATAAAAGTTACTTTGTGATGAACGGGTGACAATATCCCTCTGGATGGCATGGGCAAACTGTTGGATTATCTCATTTTGAATGGTATTGGACATCCAATTATCTCGTCGCAAAATCCACTCACGTTCGTTTGGTTTATCATAGGTGCGCTCCACCATCATCTCGTATAATATTCCATCACACCTTGCTGCCCAGGAATCGGATTGTTCTGAAAAGTAGTTCCAGGACGTTTCGTGCGATTTGCTGTTGTTTAGCAGTGGCATCAGACAAGAGGGCACTGATAGGCACTTGCTTCAGTGCAACATGCTTCTCCACGGTGTGATTGTGCAACCACGATTTCTCGTGTTCTTTAAACTTTTCTTTTGCTTTACGCCAGTTTGCAAAACCCCCCCTAACAATTGTATTTGCTTCCCTCAAACTGTCTTCCCTTATGAGCTTTTTTTCCACTGCTTTCACGCAAGCAAAACATAGGACCCGATCACTCTCCGCCACGTAATGTATCCAGTTCCATGTTTTAAACCAAGCCGATTTGAAAGAACGCTTGAAAGATTCTGTCCCGAAACTTCGTCCTGGAAATGGGAAGTCGCGCGGCTGGAACGGCTCCTCAAAGGCTGTTAAGCTGATGGCCTTTTGCCCCACCACAGTGATGGTTGGTGCTGGAGCCACCACCATGTTGGCAGCCTCATCATCGCTAGTCTCGGCGGAAGAAGGGCTGAGGTTGCGGGGGGGGGGGGTCCCTGACACCGGGCCCTGAGGGCATATCATGATCATCATCTTCTTCCACGATGTTTACCACGACCTCTGCGGCAGTACTGCTGGTACTAGTTGAAGGCAACTGGCTCAGCAGAGCTTCTCTTATGTTTATTTTAGGCTTTGGTCGGCCCAAAAAATCTGAAATGTGCTTTTGCGACATTTTGTGCGCGCACGCCCAATGTAAACAGGAAGGAAATGCATAATGCACCTGTCCAGGGTGCAACGCGGTATGTCCCGCGATGTGCATTATTTGTAAATTAGATATTGCACTACCCCCCCACCCCAAATAACGACCAACAACAACAGGAACATTATGCAAAACATTTTTTATTTTTTTTAAACGGTTTAAAATTTAAAATTTGATATTTTTTTCCGCCCAGACCACTAGGGGTGCTGCAGCACCCTCAGCACCCCTACTTCCCACGGCTATGCACTGATATGATGATATAAATGGGTTTATGACAGCAGCTGTCCTCAACCATATCAAAGAAAAAAATACCACAATTTATATGAGGTTGAGCCAGGGCAGAAATTTCACAGCGGCCATGACGGCCATGGCCGTCGTTGCCGCTCTCAATTGGCAGTGTGCCCCTTGAAAAATGACATAGTGCCCCCTGGCTGCACTGCCCATGCTGATTTAACCGTTTCCCCTCTGCGCTATTTTCCTGTGAATACGGTAGGTAGACAGTAGACACCAGTTGTCTGGTTGAGATTCAACATCAAGTGAAACGCTACACATAACCAGTGGTAGGTTTGATTTCGAGTCGATATTCCAGCTTAAAATGTGTGGAAGCCAAGCAACGGTTTTGACAGAGAGAGGAGGGAGTGAGAGAGAGCAAGAGAGAGAGAGCGAGAGAGTGAGAAAGCGAGCGAGAGTGCGAGAGAGAGAAAGAGAGAGAGCGAGAGAGAGAGAGAGAGAGAGAGAGAGAGAGAGAGAGAATTCCGTACGCAGTGGCGTGCACAGACATTTTGAGGGGCAGCTGCTCAAGTGAAAAAAAGGGCGCTTTGTGCGGTGCGTGGAATATATATATATATATATATATATATATATATATATATATATATATATATATATATATTTATATTATTGATGATTGCTCTTGCTGCTACTGATAATTATGATCATTTGCCCACTTTTTTGCTAACTTGCTCTTTCATCTCTCAGGTACTAACCATAATAACCAGTCTAACTCCACTCCACTCCCACTTGATGGTAAGAATATATATTATAGTTAAAAATGTTTTCCAATATTTGAGTTTTTCCATGAATTTGGGAGTTTGTGTGGTGAATTTACTTTATTGAGATATGTTAAAACTCTCCAAGGAACCATCACCTTACCGTGGTGGAGAGGTTTGTGTGCCCCAATGAACCTGGGAGCTGTGTTGTCGGGAGCCTAGTGCTCCTAGTAGGGTCTCCCATGGCAAAGTGGTCTCGGGGGAGGGGCCAGACTAAGAATGGTTCACCAAACACTTCATGGACAATTCAAGACGAAGTGATGCGACCCGGCCCGGAGGAAGCCCGGGGCCCTCCTCTGGAGCCAGGCCCGGAGGAAGGGCTCGTCAGCGAGCGCCTGGTGGCCGGGCTAACCACGGAGCCCGGGCCGGGCACAGCCCGAAGAAGGAACGTGGGCAGATCTTCGCCGCCACGTGGGCCCACCACCCGCGATCGGAACCAGTAGGGTCGGGTGCACTGGGTGGCAGTGACAGCGGAGGTTCCAGACGGACCAATCAGGGGCAGCAGAGGCTGACTTTTGGGACGTGGAACGTAACTACGCTGGTGGGGAAGGAGCCTGAGCTGGTGCGGGAGGCAGAGCGCTACCGGTTAGACCTGGTGGGGCTTGCCTCCACACATAGCAAGGACTCTGGAACCAAACTCCTGGACTAGGGATGGACCTTGTTTTATTCTGGAGTTGCTCAGGGTGTGAGGTCTCAGGCGGGTGTGGGGATACTCACAAGCCCCCGGTTGAGTGCCATCACGTTGGGGTTCACCCCGGTGGACGAGAGAGTCGCCTCCCTCCGCCTAAGGGTTGATGGGGGGAAAACTCTGACTGTTGTCTGTGCGTACGCGCCAAACAAGAGTTCAGAGTATTCTGCCTTTTTGGATACCCTGCATGGGGTCCTGCATGGGGCTCCGGTGGGGGATTCCATAGTCTTGCTGGGGGACTTCAACGCACATGTGGGCAATGACGGGGATACTTGGACTGGCGTGATTGGGAGGAACGGTCTCCCTGATCTGAACCTGAGTGGTGGCTTGTTATTGGACTTCTGTGCTAGTCATGGACTGACAATAACAAACACCATGTTCAAACATAAGGATGCTCATAAGTGTACTTGGTACCAGAGTACCCTAGGCCAAAGATCAATGATCGATTTTGTAATCGTATCTGCTGATCTGACATCAGACCACCCTCCCTGACAGGAGCAGAGCCTGAGGATGATGGGGGATCGGCGTCAATCTCCCGGAAGGAAGTCACCGACGTAGTTAAACAACTCCACAGTGGCAAAGCTCCGGGGGTTGATGAGATTCGTCCAGAAATGCTGAAGGCTCTGGGTGTTGAGGGGCTGTCTTGGTTGCTACGTCTTTTCAACATCGCGTGGAAGTCTGGTACAGTACTGAGGGAGTGGCAGACTGGGGTGGCGGTCCCACTTTTCAAAAAGGGGGACCAGAGGGTGTGTGCCAATTACAGAGGTATCACATTACTCAGCCTCCCTGGGAAAGTTTACGCCAAGGTACTGGAAAGGAGGGTCCGGCCGATAGTCGAACCTCAGATTCAAGAGGAGCAATGTGGTTTCCGTCCTGGTCGTGGAACAACTGACCAACTCTTTACTCTGGCAGGGATCCTGGAGAGGGCCTGGGAGTATGCATATCCGGTCTACATGTGTTTTGTGGATTTGGAGAAGGCATATACGAGAAGGTGCTGCGGGAATATGGGGTGAGGGGGACCTTGTTGAGGGCCATCCAATCTCTGTACGCCCAAAGCGAGAGCTGTGTCCTTGTGCTCGGCAGTAAGTCGGATTCTTTTCCAGTGGGGGTTGGTCTCAGACAGCAGGCATGGCTCTCCCTCGGGTTATATCTCGGGAGATATTGTGCATTTATTATAAGATTTATTGTAAGATGTAAACATCCCGTTGGTCCGACTGGCCCTTTTATAACTAACCTTAACCTCACACTAACCTAATGGTCGGAATAATGGAATGTCGGAATTATGAGTGGACCCCGACGTAACACCCAAACCGCATCTATGAATAATCTAGCGTCTAGCGCCGATGTTTAGCGTGTAGCGTTGCGTGTTGTGCTTGACAGGAAGATAGCAAATTAGCGCTGGGTAACTTCCATGGCGCACGTTAAGACATAACACCTAACACAAACTTAAGTTACTAGTTACTTTCCACATATAAGTTACTATATTATAATACATACATTAACCACTTTAGTTCTATTTTATACATAGGCTATTTGAAAATAGCCGATCTACAAGCTCACAAAGCGTTTTAGTACTTTTACTTTTGGTACTTAAAGTATTTTTTGATGCCAATGCTTTTGTACTTTTACTCAAGCAACATTTTGAACACAGGCCTTTTACTTGTAACAGAGTATTTTTATATTATGGTATTGCTACTTTTAGTTGAGTAAAATATCCGAGTACTTCTTCCACCACTGCTCTACAATAAGAATGTTTTGTATATTGTCAGGTCTGTGCCACTTTTGGGTGCCGTTGTCGTGCCTGTCCAGTATTGTTTGGGGTGTGGCCTCTTCAGTTATGGGTAGGCATTTAAACAGGAGAAATGTGAGTATTATATCATGTATGTGTTTGATTGATTGATTGAATACTTTATTTAGAAAGACATGGTAACAGTACATGGAAGTACAAATCACAATACAAGGTCCTCTAAACTGGATCGCTCATAAAAGCACTTGGCTTATTTAAAATGAGATCCCTGTGCACTCAAATCATGATGACATTTAAGAAGACATACAAATATACACTACTATGCAGAACGTCATACAATCAGCTTACAGGTTACTGGTATGAAAAAAGAGAAATATGTACAATAGACAGTTTTAGGAGGAGGGGAGGGTTAAGACTTTGACAGGGGCCAGTTTGGAATTGCAGCCTCCTGAAAGTTTAGGGCAGTTTTGAAAGTGAGTAGGGTTTTACACTCCTTTACTCCTTTGGGTAGGGCATTCCACATTTTTGTTGTATAGCATGAGAAAGAGTTCATTCCCTTGTTTGTGCCAAATCTGGGTTGAACATGATCAGTGGAGCTGCCTCTGGTGTTATGATCGTGGACTTCATTTACGTTTTGGAAGTATTTTGACAAATACAGGGGATCCCAATGTTGTGTCGAATCTTGTAGACCAGGCCCAAAGCAAGTTGCCGTACTCTGTCCTCAACCCTGAGACATCCAACCCTAGCAAAGTGAGCAGGGGTTAGATGGGTTGTATGATTGAGGCCAAGAAGTAGCCTTACCAGTTTGTTTTGGGATGTCTGGAGCCTTGTTTTTAAGGCCTTAGTGGTGTTGTGATACCATGAGAAGCATGCATAGTTGAAATGACCTTGGATGAGGGCCCCTGCGAGAATCTTCGGGGTATTCTTACTGACTAGAAATTTGATCCTGAACAGAAAACGTGTTCTTTGATTGACCTTTTTGATGACTCTTTCTGCCATCTTATCACCAGAGAGGTTTGCCTCCAAGATGGAACCCAGGTAGGTGATTTCCTCCTTTCTTGTGATAACATCACCCGCTTTGATTGTGAAGCTCTCAGTCTTGTTAAGGTTAACACTAGACCCAAAGAGAATGGATTCAGTTTTACCCAGGTGTAATGATAGTTTGTTGTCAGAGAGCCAGATGCGGATCGTATCGAGTTCAGAGCTGAGAGATTTTTCAACCTGCAGCCTGTCCCTGTCCGAGACCAGCAGAGCCGAGTCATCTGCGAACAGGAACAGGTTGCAGTCACAAGTTGATGACATATCGTTCACATATATCAGGAACAGTAAAGGTCCTAGTATACTTCCTTGCGGAACGCCACAACTCACTGGGAGGGGGGGGGACAGGGTTCCGTTTACTTCGACCACCTGTTCCCTCCCCTCCAGATAGGATCTCATCCAGCTAGCCGACGTATCATCAAAACCTATTGCTTTTAGCTTATCATCCAGAATTGGGTGATTAACGGTGTCAAAGGCCTTCTGGAGGTCCAGCATGACCATGCCGCAATATTTGCCCTTGTCGACCTCTTGTTTGATTTAGTCGTTCAAATAGAGAAGGCATGATTCAGTGGAGTGTTTTTTTCTGAAGCCAGATTGGAATTTGTAAATTAGATTTTTGTCCGCAAGATACTTACCAACCTGTTCATAAACTATTTTTTCCATGACTTTCGAGATGGAGCTAAGAATACAAATAGGGCGGTAGTTGCCGGGGTCTAATTTTCTTCCTTTTTGCCAGACCCAGGGGGTCGGCCTACATGAGGCTTTGTCGGTCGGTCTGTCCCTCTTTTCCTACCCAGCCATTCAGAATTCCACGTAATGATGTCATCATCACACGACATCATAATGTCGTTATAACAACTAGGGGTCTGGCAGAACCAGGTCTCCTGGTTTCACTAGTTTGTACAATGGGTTCACTCTTGCTATTTTGAAGTCGCTAGGGACCCGTCCCTGTTTGATGGAGAGGTTTATTATGTGGGTGATGATTGGAGCAATGGAGGCGGCTGAGTCTTTTAGAAATTTGGGGGGAATATTGTCGAGGCCTGTGGCTCGGTGTGCGATCAATTTTTAGACGGGTGACGAAGTCTCAGGCACGCCTGCCTCAAGTGCACACACACAGTTAAACTTAGAGGACTTTCGTTCTCTCTAGTGAAAACGTCAAAGTGTCGTTGCGTTCTTACTTTTTATTTTGCCTTTAGACGGTGACGCACCACTGATTGAAAACAGTGAGCTTGTAGATCTGCTATTTTCAAAAAGAAATAGTGAAATAATATTTTCTCTCTCTCTCTCTCTCTCTCTCTCTCTCTCTCTCTCTCTCTCTCTCTCTCTCTCTATATATATATATATATATATATATATATATATATATATGGGTAAATATATATCTATCTATAGATGTATCTATAGATAGATATATATATATATAGAGAGATATATAGATATAGATAGATAGATAGATCTATATAGATAGATAGATAGATAGATAGATCTATATAGATAGATAGATAGATAGATAGATCTATATATCTATAGATATAGATATATAGATAGATAGATAGATAGATAGATAGATAGATAGATAGATAGATTTAAAATATTATTTCTTTTCAAGATCTTTTTGAAAATAGCAGATCTACAAGCTCACTGTGAGCTTGTAGATTGGCTATTTTCAAATAGCCAATGTACTGTAGTATAGGTTTAAAGTGCTAATATAGTCTTAGTCTAGTCTCCTCTTTGGGGCTTTTTTTTCACAGAACTGGCTGCTTATTTCTCTCAACACATGGCAACGACACACGTCTTGCTGTTTCCTCCGTCTACAATGGAGACGGGACACAGAACGTTGTCAAAGAATTCCACTCTGGAGGTTGCTTTCACGTTCCCGTGTAAACGGACTGCACATCTGATACTGTGTGTGTGTGTGTGTGTGTGTGTGTGTGTGTGTGTGTGTGTGTGTGTGTGTGTGTGTGTGTGTGTGCGCGTGGGGAGGAGGGGAGGGGTGGCCGCGACGGTCCCTTTCCCCGTGTGTGTGTTGGGGGGGGGTTTCGTTTATGTACACAAATCTTCCAGCCCACACCGTCACAGGCAAACGTGCTTACACTTACAAAGGACTTTCAAATACGGCCCCTGTACTGGACACTCACACTGTGCCTTAAGACATGGCGGCGCATGTGATAGGCCTAACTTCTTCATACCACCAGCGCGCAACATCCCACAGAAAACATTCTTTATCACGTTATACAATAAAATAACATTATTAATATAATAGATTACATCATTAATACGAAATGTATTATATTATAATATATCACATTATAATATAACATTTTATTACAATAATTAATATAATATATCTCTGTTCAGCAGCAACCAACTAACTCCACAACGCTAATTTTTCAGGAAATGGAAAAACAAAATATACGTTTTTTAGGAGATGAAGAAATCATTATATATATATTTTTTTAAAAGCAATACTGCCTCATCAAAAAGCAATACTGCCTCATCAAAGTTGGTATAGTGACTTTATGTATTGTCAGATACTTGCATGTGTCATATATTATCACCACTTTACCCAAATCCAGCTCAAGTGGAGTTAGGAGTTTTGTCCAAACAAAGTTAGGTGGAGTTAGGTGTCTGAACAGCTGACAATAGCTCCAATCGCTGCTGAGGGAGAGGTTTCAAATGGGGCTAAATTCCTAAAAGCAAACAATGGATCTCCAAGCTCACAATGCATCACAACGTGTGAATTAATGCCCTGATGCTTCATCACACTTATTATATAGGCCTACAATAATAAACAGGGCATTACATATTACAATAACGTCTGCAAAGAGGGGTTCACAGAGTTGGAGTTCCTGTTTCTAAAACGTTGTTGATATTTAGTATGAGTTATTGATTCTTGTACCACACCTCCTCAAGTCCATCTGTGCTTATTACCAAGATGTTTTACTGTACCAATTCTTAATAGTTAAATATTGAAATAGAATCCCAATCAATTGTAATGTAAACATTACAAATGTAATAACAAATTCTAAACAACTTCTTATCAGGTAACAACTACATATTCTTGTAACTCATGTCTTGCATTCCACTGCTGGCCAAATAAATCAACTACATGGCAGAAAACACAAGCATCACACATCCCACTACCGACTACATGCCTGACCTCGCAAAAAAAAACTCCCACAGACGTACAGGGACTGACCTGCTTCACACTGTCACCCGTCTACACATGACATCTTATGTCATACGTCCTTGTTTGTTACAATATCAACCCACGCAGCATGCAAACGCTTTATGCAATACAGAAAGAGAGAGATTATATTTTAGACAGCACCCATGTTGAGCACCCATTGGCTAAAACTTAAATTCCAAAAGACCAAACGTAAATTTTCGAAAAACCTGTCCCCCCACCCAAGAATCCTGTCATCGGCCCTGCCGCAGCACAACTGCAAAACACCAGCTTAGAAGAGAAGCAGAAAGCTGCATGGTCAGAAACCAAAGAAGCTACGTGAGCACCAAGTGGAGCAGTGCATATGAGGGTTGAACACAAAATTACACCTTTATTTCAGAATTTCAGAATCATCTTTGTTGTCACATCACAGGTTTACAGGTGTAAAGGTGACATTTTATTTTATGTGCAAGCTCTATAGTTGTTGTTGTTTTCAGGAAGAGAGAAGAACATTTTGAGGGGAGAGGGCAGGGTGTGCAAGGAGAAAAGAAAGAACACAGAGAGACGTGTCGAGGATAAGCAAAAAAGGGGGGGAAATTTGCATTCGCTGTTTAAATCATCTGTCGATTCATTCAAATGAAGCTATGGGAAAATTAACCAGAGCAGGAAAGGGTATGCCACCTTCTAGTAAATTTAGATAGTATGTTATGTAGACAGATGCCAGGTTATTTGTTAACCTGGCATTCTATCATTTGTATAGTTTGCTCCTCAAATTAGTCGTATATGAACGACCAGCAACAGCTCGTCCGCCGACTTTAATGCCCTGGCTGCGATATAGGGCTCGAGTGTATCAGAGAGATAAGAGGTGACAGGCCGTGAAGGGTTTTAAAAACGAATACAAGAACCTTAAAATCGATTCTAAAATGAACAGGGAGCCAATAAAGAGTGGCAAGAACTGGGGTTATATGGTCACGTTTTTTTGTGCCAGTGAGGAGACGGGCAGCTGCGTTCTGGACCAGCTGCAGACGCCTAAGTGACGCCTGATCGATGCCAGTATACAGTGAGTTACAATAATCTAATCTGGAGGAGCTAAATCCGTGATGATCCTAGATTACTATTTCTATGCATTTGATATAATTACCTTGTGTTTACCTTACTTACTGTAAATCGCTCTGGATTAACTCATTCACGGCCAGACTTCTGGCTGTGTGGTCCCCCTGCAGGATTTTGAGATTTTCTTACCTTTTCAAGTTGTCACAGAATAATTATCTCTAGTATGATCGATCCCCTGATGGTTGCTAATCACAGAGGGTTTCACTGTGCTTCACGATTCCCGTTCGCTTGTTATACCCAGTTCAAAATAGAATGTTTCGCTCAAAAATACTTAGTAAAGCATAGGAAAACAGGGAATTTTTTCTCCGTTATTATTTTAACAGGGAAGTGAATGGAGCAGTAAATCTTTGGTTCTTTGTGATAAACGAAAAAAAATAATATATATATATATATATATATATTTTTTTTTTTAAAGACGTCAAAAGATGTCATTGGCAGGGAATGAGTGCTAAATACCTACATTTTAAATTGTACAGTTATGTCTGTTAAGTCTGTTTAAATAAAATAAAATAAACAATAATAACATTGTTTTAAGCATTGCTCAAAACCAATGTTACACAAAGTGTAACAAAATGGTGAAATCCAGTAAAAGATCAAATAAAAACAAAAACAAAAACTACATATGCAATTAGAATAATGTAAAAGTGCACTAGATAAAATAAAGTCACTAAAGTTGCGTGTCTTAAGAAGTGCTTTAAAAGTTAAAAAGGAATTTGCTAGGATTTATGTTTGGGGGACTGAGTGATCCCAAACTTGTTTTCATCAGAACTAGCCTTTTACACCAAATACTTTTGTGTCAAACTAAATATCGTCTCTGTCGGGTGGAAACCTCATATATCCAAAACTGTTACTTTCCAGCAAAAGTAGCAGATCGACATCCTCGTAACGCGTCGCTTCGCGCCACATTTCGAGCTTGTGGATCTGCTACTTTTGCTGCTTTTTTGTGACGCAAGCACAAAAAGTTAGCATACGGAGATAAGAGCTTTCTGCGCGACAGCGACGACATCTAGGTCGAATAAGTTATTAATTCAAAGACAGATCAGTGTCTGGTGTGTCCAGAGCTCTGCGTAGGTTCTGCCAGAACAGTCCAGGGTGCTGTCCAGCCTGGGACCAGCTCAGGTAGGTTTGTCTCTTCACCAGCCTCCTCATGTGATGGTAGGGAGACAACTGCTGGGCTGGGATGTCCTCCAGAAACACCAGGATCAACACGTCCTTCTGTTCATCAAAGAGACGGTAGCTGCACACAGGAAAGGAACCCAACCCGCCAGCACCATGGAGTAAGAATTTAAACGATTGGGTGACACTTTCTATGAAGCTGCAAACATTTTATATAGGGTATAGCAGTGGCGGCCACTGTGTCGTGCCAATGAAGAAAACACATTCATTTTTTCCCGTAGATATTTCCGAAAATATTTATTTACATCATTTTAAGCCTGGAACAAAGCCGAAAATATTTATGTTGCACTGAAAATGCAGGATTTTGCTGTCAAAGGTCAAACAAATGGTGCCCCCCACCTGGCCATCTGGATCTCTCTAGAGCACCATTCACTCTCCAGGTAATGATGGCTGATCACACAGATGGTCTTTCTGCTGCCATAGATGGCATCTGTAATGTTCTCTACGATGGGTTTACCTGGAAACAAACCGTATAAAATATTATTCAAATCTGATTCCTAATGATTTCATATCTCATATATAAGAAATGACATCCGACCGACAGAGTCATGATAATGGCCCTAATTCACTAAGAGGGTCGTAAATATGGGGTAAATAAAGTTCGTAAAGGAGGTCGTATTTTCGGTACTCACAAACTGACGTGCAATTCTCAAAGGGGTTCGTATATCCCCGAGACGTGCGTATGACCAGGTGTAGGACATGATTAATCTGGAAGGCTTCATCCAACAGCATCCAACTTCAACGTCACTTTACTGAACAGTGTTGCCATGTCCGCGTATTATAAGCGAATTTGGGCTTATCTTTCTGTAAAGTTGCTTGTAAATATTGGTAGCTGTGGGGTGCGTTTTTTTGGGCTTGTTTCTAAAGTGTAGTTCATTATTTGGGCTTGCTTCACAATTGTTCAATTATTTTAACCGGTGGTTCTCAAATATTTTTATGTCATGGACCCCCAAGTTAATATGTAGGCTAATTTATCCCTATAAGCCCCATCTGAAAATGTCTTGTGCCAGCTGGAGCCCCTTACCAGATTTGTGTTGTTAGAATGTTTATTTTTTTCCCCAAATATTCCACATTTTATTTCAAGATTTTTTTTTAAAATAGCAGATCTACAAGCTCACAACGGTTTAATTAAAGTGCTTATAATGGCCTAAGTGCCAGTTGCTTCTTTTGGGCTTGTTTTCCTAGATCTGGTTGCTTATTTCTCTCACAACATCTGGCAACGCTGATGCAAGTTTGAAGTTCAACTCCGCCGTCTAAAGAATAAAGATAACAGATGCGGCGTCGCATCGCCTTGACAACTTACTGTTCTGTCTGGAAGCGGATCACGTAATAAATGCTCTCATGTGTAATGAGAATAAAGAAGTTTACAAGGTTTAACCCCATTACCAAATAAAAGGCTATTAAAACGTGGAAAGGATATTATATAAGCCTTTTCTAATGAACATTGCGCACCTTTACCAAGGTAAAAAGATGATGAAATCCAGCATACAAGTGGAATGCTGCTATCCGATTATGGACCAGAGCTTATTGATTAAATTAGTTAATTTTTGATTAATATATCACTGTCCTACGTCGGAATGGGGAATAGATCTTCTGGACACAGCTTTCATCCACTATTAGTTTCCTCATCAGATGGTAAGATTTATTAGGCTGTTGTGTGTGGCGTTCATGTGATCAATATACAGTAGAGTAGCCTACAGTAGACTATTAGCCTACAAATTAATACCGCGGCACGGACACTGGAGGTGTGTCAGTCCCTCCGCAGTTTCATTAAGGCATGATAGCCTATTTTCATTATTACGTGACACTTTGGCTGAGATGGCCCGCTGGCAAACACACTGAGGGACCTAATAATTCAACTCTAAATGCAACTGATAGCCTAGAAAATAAATAAAAAGCGGTGGAATCTACATCATGTCTATATGATGCATAGGCTACAAGCAATATATCGTTTGACATATTTTTTTTTATTTTTTATATATATGTGTTGACAAAAGTTGGGCACATATATATTTTATTTGAGGTTTGCCACTGTTGTAATTGATTTTGGCATGAAGAATAAAGCATTCTAAAGACATAAGCACATTTCAGCCCTGGTAATACAGCCTCGGGGCTGACCTGAGAATGTGCGCACCTGACGCACAAAACACAGACCAAAAAACTTTCATGAATCTGACTGCAGGTGTAGGATTTGTCTTAAATGCCGGTACGTACAAAATATGGTCGGAAATTGCTTAGTGAATCCGGGCCAATGTTCCTAAAGACAACACTAGAGACGGGTCCCTAAAAGTTAGTGACAGAGAGAGACAAATAACAGCATAAGTGAGAGACAGAGATCGGTTTGTACCTGGTAGGAAGTCTCGGTGGTGCAGACAGAGTCTCCAGCCCTGCTCTCCCTCCAGCACTGGAAGCATTTCTCTGTAAACCCAGAGCTCATCGTGAACGTTGTAGGAGATGAAGGCATCGTAGCGCTGAGGAGATCCCCTCTTTCTTTCCTTGGTGTCTTTGGCGTCATAAAGGACGGCCAGGAAGAGGTAGTAGGCATAGAGAAGATGCAACCTCAGGAAGTGGTAGGTGAAGGATGTGAGCAGAGTCAGCACAATCACACAAGTGGAGGAAATGTAGCAGATGTAGCTAGCGACCCAACAGGAATGATAGTCAAAGTCCAGAAACCTGGTTCCCCTTTTAGCCAGAGGATAGGCACACGTATAGCGGTAAACATCAACTACATAAACCTGCATTTGGTTGTTCTGCATCCACTGCAGAAAGTAATAATTAGAGCAATCGCAAGCAAAAGGGTTGTCAGCCATGTTAACGTACCTGAGAGCAGGCAGAAAACGGAACACAGAGACATCGATCACTGTCAACTCGTTCTGGCTCAGGTCCAGCCAAGAGAGTCGAGTCAGGTTGGCTTGTGCCAGGAAATCCAGGGACTTCAGTTTATTGTTGGAGAGGTTGAGAGCCTCCAGGTGTGGAGTGTTTTTAAATGTGATATATGATCTGTGAGGAGGAGTAAATAATTCTGCATTACATTGTATTGTAAGTCTTGTCAGGCTCTTCAGCGATGGCAAATGAAATAAGGATGCATTGATTTTAACAACATAAACCAATAGACTGAGAGTTTCAAGTTTATCTAGTCCTTCAAAAGCGGTGCCATCCAATTCCACTGATTTACTCGATTCCACGTCTAAGTGTTTGAGTGATTTCATACCTGTAAAATCCCCCTTCTGAAGGAATGGAAGTAAATTCCCACTTAAATCCAAGTATTCCAGTTTCTCTAGACCAAATTTGAATGTACCGGCAAATGTCACAATGCTGTTGTGACCCACAGTTAGAACCTTTAACTCATTGAGATATTGAAAAACACACCCGTTTAGTTCAAAGATCTGGTTGTAATCTAGATGAAGGTGTGTGAGTCTGGTTAAATGTAAGAAGTCTAAGCAGCTCAAGTCATTAATATTATTGTCAATAAGGTTTAGGATTTGAAGCGTGGAGAGATTCTTAACATCATCTGGCACTTTGGAAAGGTGGTTACTGGCGAGGTTCAGATAACTCAGTTGCTGCATTTGTTTTATTGAATCCTTAGACAGTTCAGTCAGGTAGTTAAATGGTAGATCCAGGTTGGTTAGCTGAGTGCAATGTGCCAGTTGTTCACTTAGGTTGGCAATAATGCTATAGGTTACTTTGAGTGTCCTCAGTGTAGGTATTTTGCAGGCAATGTTTAAGGCTCTGTTTATCCACTTCTCCGTGTTAGAGAGCTCCAGGTACTCTAGTGAACCAAGGTTCTGTAGAGACTTTCTGATGGAGTTAAAAGGTGTAGAGTGATGCAAATAGTCACTAAAATACACCTTACTTATATTCCTGAGAAAATACTTGTCTGGTATGTCCCACTCCCATCCATCACCACAACAGTCTGACATGTCGATTGTCTCAAGATGTGGAAATACAGCCGTTGTGATGCTAAACTTTTCTATCGACTCTGAATTAACTTTTAGCTCCCTGAGCCCACAGGACATGTTTAATGGCAGATATTTTGACTGAAAAGACGCTAACTCATGAATTGAGATGTTCAGCGCCTGTAAGCGTGGCAGTTGCAAGATGGTGATGATGTCTGTCATTTGATGTATATGGTTGGACTCCAGATTTAGTGCCTCTAAACTGGGGAGTAACTGGAAGGCAGCAGGGTTGATGAATTGGATATTGTTTGCATCCAAGCGCATTATTTCAAGGTTAGACAGTCCCTGAAACATATTGTCCGTCAGTGTTGTTAGGTGATTGTTGTTCATATGGAGCACTTTAAGTTCCATCAAATGGACAAAAGCCCCATCATCTACATGGGTTATGGAATTAAAACCCAGAGCCAAATCTCTGAGATTTGACAGACGGTAAAAATCAGTCCTGTTTACTTTTCGAATGGCATTTCTCTGGAGTGTTAAAGATGTGACGTCTCTGGGAATGTCATCTGGTATGCTAACAAGTTGACGATGTTCACAATACACTGAAACACCAGCTGTGACATTTTCAGAGTAAACAACAGTGCAGTCTCTCAGCAGGTAAGCCGGTATGGGACTAAGATGAAGCGTGCACAGCAGGAATAAGAATGGGAAACAATGGCAGCTTCCTGTCTGTAGCATCATGGCTGTGTTCAGGGTCAACTGTCAGATGCTTTTGGTGGAGTAATTTTGTTGTGGACACTGGTTGATGACAACACGTTCAGCATTGATGATCTAAAGAGGATAGTGGTGAAAAAAGTATACATTTTATTTACTTAAGTACAAGTATCAATACCACAATATAAAAATACTTCGTTTCAAGTACGAGTATTGTATTCAAACTTTACTTGAGTAAAAGTATGAAAGTATTGGCATAAAAATATACTTAACCCATTTAGGGCGGGAACCCCTATTTGTAACTATACCTTTCAAGACGGGAACCCCTTTTGGGGTTGTTGCTATGTACAGTATAGAGCATCGCAGTTCCCGCCCACTTCCTGGTTTTTCGTGGTGCCGGAAGGAACAACTCAATGCATTTTTCCCAATGACATTTCCAAAAATATTTATATCTATTAATTTAAGCCTCGAATCAAGCCATCATGACATGACATGAATCACGACCATAAAACGTTTGATTCTGTGATTTGTTTTTTGTTGAAAACGGCAAAACAAAGGGTATTTATTAAATATAGTATATCATATAATTAAATATAAAATAAAAAAAATCACAGAAAAAAAAGTTTTATGGTCATGATTCATGTCATGTCATGATGGCTTGATTCGAGGCTTAAATTAATAGATATAAATATTTTTGGAAATGTCAATGGGAAAAATGCATTGAGTTGTTCCTTCCGGCACCACGAAAAACCAGGAAGTGGGCGGGAACTGCGATGCTCTATATAGCAACATACATTTTTTGTAATTTTTTAATGAATATATTAAGTTTTTCCAGAAAACGTAAGGATTTAGAAGGTGTTTTTAGAATCGGACTCATAGTCTAAATGGGTTAAAGTACCAAAAGTAAAAGTACTCAACTAGTCATGCAGAATGTCCCATTTCACAAGTTCAATATGCATAAAAAATAGCAGATCTACAAGTTCACACAGATCTACAAGTTGTGAGCTTGTAGATCAGCTATTTTTAAATAGCCAAAGTATATAGAGGGCTGTACAAAAATGTACATTTGTGTTACTAGTTACTTCAAAGTAACTATTAACTAAAGTTTCATAGACTTTTTGTGGAGTAAAAAGTACAATATTTGTCTGAGATGTAGAGGAGTAGAAGTAAAAACTGAAATATCAAAGAAACTACAACTTAGAAAATAAACTAGAACACTGAGCAGGGGTCTTCAACGTTTTCAGGCCAAGGACCCCCTAGCTGAGAGAGAGATGAAGCATGCAGGGACCCCCTCTCTACTGTATAATATTGTTTCAGATAAACTTTTGCTGCTCTTTTTTCCCTCTACACAACCTATAACTCTTTGCCAAAAATAGCCGATCTGCAAGGTCACAACGCCTCGCAGCGCAGCGCAGACCTTGTAGATCGGCTATTTTTGGCCAAAGTTCTCCTCAGAAAAGGGATGCTAGGGTTCAAGTGGTTAATGTAAAAAAAATAAAACATACCACACAAAGATTTGGCGGACCCCCTGTAGTAACTCTGATGACCCCCTAGGGGTCCCGGACCCCCTGTTGAAGACCCCTGACTTACTGTAGACAATAGAACTGTATCAACTTCCTTATTTAGCCTGTTTCACTTCACTTCGCAATATAGTAAAAGTACAAAAGTATTGGCATCAAAGTGTACTTAAAGTATAAAAAGTAAAAGTTCTCATTATGCATGAATGTCCCATTTCAAATGTATACAAATCTTAAGAAAATAGTAGATCGGCTATTTTAAGTGGTTTAAGTGGTTAATGTAATTATTGTAATAATTTATCAAAATCTACAGTACAAAGTTGCTAGTAACTAATGTTTTCAAATAAATGTAGCGGAGTAAAAGTACAATATTTGGATCTGAGACGTAGTGGAGTAGAAGTAAAAATACTGGAAATTGGAAATACTCAAGTAAAGTACAAATACCTCAACATTGTACTTAGTTACTTTCCACCACTGTACCTACCTACTACCTACCTACTTAATTATGACTTACTTACCTACCAACCTACAGTATACCTACCATGTCAACCAGATGGTTGGTACTGTACCTACCTACGGAAGATGGTTTAGGCACCTATCTACCATCATGAAACACATGCTTATTTTATCCACAGTCACAACTACATATACAGTTGTGTTGATAGAACAGTTTAGTTTTGAGATGTTTCTTTATCTTCAGACACACGTGATGTAATAATTGTCACTGAGGTTGCATCATTAATCCACCTTGACAAAGTTTATCTGCTTGATCCTTACATAATGTCAGAGAAAAGATCAGTCTCTCCGTGGTGTAAATGTCAGTTTGTTAACTAATTTGTTTGTTTTTCACTGAATCCTCTGCTTCTAGTCACACCATACAGATCTGACATCAATGTCCTTCAAGGTCAAACTTCCAACATATAATACGTAAAATTACAAGGAATAGCAATTTCCAGGATGTATTTTAGAGCACCATGGAAATATTTTTGTGGAAAAGGAATTTCAATATTGAAACCTACCTGAACTCCTAAAACCCAGTGACAATCATCCTTCCAGTGTGTTACTGCGTGGGAAATGAAGGGTCATTTCTGTTAATGTGACATGGACGTTTAATTGACCACAGCTCAGCTGACGTACATGTGACAATAGCAGAGAGAAGTGAAAGAGGAAGCACCCTAAACAAGACAGTGTGTACGTGTTAAATTAAGCTATTTGTCCTTTATTTGACCTTTATTTTCCCATGTTGACACTTGAGATCAATGACCACGCATCCACCGTTCCGGATCCGGGAGGCGGCATTAAAGGAGAGGAACTGCCACGCCGGCAATGGACCCTGCTGAACCGCCTGCGAACCGGGGTCGGATGCTTCAAAACATCCATGAGGAAGTGGGGCCTGGCGGACGGAGCAGCATGTGAGTGTGGGGAGCCGGAGCAGACCGCTGAGCACATAATCACAGTCTGTCCCCTGTATAAACCACCCTCGGAGGCCGGCCTCTTCGATGTGGGACCTGAGACGAGGGCGTGGCTGTACACTACTGAACTGGACATCTGATGATGACACACGAAAGAAGAAGAAGAAGATCAATGACCGTTTTTTTTTCCTAACCTCTTGCCCAAAATGGCTAGCCTGGAATCCAGACTGAGGATTTTCACTTGACTTCTCAGTCTGGCAGTATTCTATTTGAGCCGGATTTTTCCGAACGTCACCTGTATTGCTCTCTGGATATAGTCGATATTGGAAATAGTGATCACATTTTAATAATGAATATATATATATATATATATATATATATATATATATATATATATATATAATAATGAATGAATAACGAATATTGTTAATATTGTAACGAATATTGTTAAGGAATATGTTATTTACAATAATGATCCATAAAGATCTATCACAATATAGGAGATATGTATACATCAGATAAATAGTAGTAGTAGTAATAATAATAATAATATGGGTAATAATAATAATAACAATAGAGGCAGATGCTGTAGCGACCAAGCCATTGGACCAACAGACCTGAACTTGTGAAAAAGGAGCTCACACAGATGACACAGTTTGACGCGAATTGCTAAAAAATCCTGGGTTTAAGTGTTTTTCAAACTGCTCAAAATTGCAGACGTTCTAAGGGCAGAGCTTACTAGATAGATGTGTTCCTCATGAGTCAAGGCATAAGTGTAAACAAGTTTCATGGCTGTCGGCCAAACGAGGCATGACTTATGCCTGTTTAAAGTTTGCATTTTCAAAACATTGCTATAGCGCCCCCCTTTGGCCAATAGGAGTAAGATTGGTTTCAGTGATATTTGGAATGACCCTCTACATTACTGCAAAGTTTTAAAACAATGTGAGTCTGCAGGTATGTGTTAGGGGCAGACGAATAATTTCAAAAACTCATCATAAAACTGCAATACTCATTGGCTCATAAAGCTTAATTTTGTTAGAAAAAATCCAGCATAATTCTGTCGGCATAGGTCCAAAGTACATGTGTAGAAACAGAAGAGAGAACGCTGGAGCAACACGGATAGTTTAGGCCTTTTATTTATTTCGGTGCAAGTAAAACAGATAGACTGACGTTTCGGTCTTTCGACCTTCCTCAGAGTCATAGGTGGCAGCATCAAGGTAGACAATTATATACAGAGGTGAGCATGGGCTGTGCTCTCAATAAACCAATGGTGAATGGCCCTCTGTTTAGTGGTAATTACCTAGTACTGCATGTTACAGTCTCAAGGTTGCGCCTATCAGTAATGATTAGGCTTAGTTCTGGGCATGTGGACCATTTAGCATATTACAAGATATAAAAAATAGTATATACATATAATGCCTTGGTAAGGTTAGTTTAAAACAGTCTACAAGTAGAAAGAGGGGCAAAACAATGTTAGGCCAATGCAAAAACACTTTAAATACATTTTGACTAAATTATATTTCTAAGACACAAAAAAAGGGAAACACTCTCAAGAGTAAAAAGCACACAAAAGCAATGTCAGGAAACCTCAGGGACCGTCTATAGAAAGCATGAAAGGCTCAGTTCTTCATTTAGACCATTGGGTTCTAGGGTGTCAAGGTTATGGATCCATAATGCTTCTCTGCGAAGCAGTTTGTTAATTATGTCTCCACCCCGTGATGAGACTGCATTTTTTTCTATTCCCCAGAATTTCAGGGATGCTGGAGAGCCATGATTTGCTGATTTATAATGCCTGGCCATGGCATATTCTGGGTTGTTAGTGCGAAAACAGAAATTGTTAAAACTATGTTTTTATGTGGACATGCCTCCAGTTCATTAAGTATACCTGGTTCTCACCTCAGCACCTCCTCCACCACCTTAGCACCACCCACCTGTCTTAGTCCCTCCTCCTCCTCATGCCCACACCTGTTGTGTTATGATAATGAGGGGGAGGGTATGTTTTTACTATGTCACTAAAGCGCTGTTTCTCTATTGGCACGTTTGACCCTCAAGGTTTCAGCCTCCAGGTAGAAACTCAAAATAGTCAGAGAAGACATAAAACACCATAAAAACACCACCAGGGGGCTTAATGAAGTTCTATCAACCTCATAGACACATGAAAAACAGAAAAAGTGCAAAACCATTGCACCACCTCTTTAAGATCAATTGATAAATGGGAACTGCTTCGTTTGGCACTACCAATGGCCTGGTCCGCATAGTGTGTGAATTAAGATACTTTATCTTGTTGTCCATCCAACTTGAAATGTGTACAATGATAACGGTTGTTGTGAAAAACAAGTCTGTGTGAGGATGAAGGGAGTATGAGTGAGGGTCAGCAGAGAGAGTGCCTTTGTGTATGGCTTACGGATGGTAAATTTAATGTCAGGGTGGATTGATTAAAGCTGAATTTGTGTATGGAGTAAGCTATAGTATAGTTACGGGGCCAGAGCTCAGCTCTGGACCTGTTTTAATGTTGCCCTCTTTTTTCTTCTGCCACTTTTCGCAGTTCTGGCTGAACCGTGCATACGCTTTTTACGAAACTTGGCCATATGGTAGATGGTCATGAAAAACTATCAAGAAATAATTCTCACAATCTTTCGTCAAAAGGTGGCGCTATAGCAAAATGCCAACTTTGAACAGGTACAACTCATGCCCTGTTTGACCTTCAGCCATGAAACTTGGATACACATATGCGTCTCTTCATGCTGAACAACTTTCACCCTCTGACTTTTGACCTCTGACCTTTAGATCTCCCAACATTTTGAATTATATGAAAAACAGTTAAAACCTATCTCCTCCTGGGATTTTTGAGTAATCTGCACGAAACGTTTTACACATGAACTTTGGACCTATGCCGACAAACAAGCAGCAAAGAATTTCCATAAGTGAAAAAATGAAGCTTTAATGAGCCAATGAATATTGCAGTTTTATGACAATTATTCATCTGCCCCTAACACATACATGCAGACTCACATTTCTTTGAAACTTTGCGGTAATGTTGAGGGTCATTCCAAATATCACTGAAACCAATCTTACTCCAATTGGTCAAAGGGGGGCGCTATAGCAATTTTTTGAAAATGCAAACTTTAAACAGGCAAAAGTCATGCCTCGTTTGGCCGACAGCCGTTAAACCTGCTTACACATGTGCCTTGACTCATGAGGAACACATCTATCACGTTGAAAAGTAAGCTCCGCCCTTAGATTGTCCGCAATTTTGAGCAGTTTGAAAAACACTTAAACCCAGGATTTTTCAGCTATTTGCGTGAATCTGTATCATCTGTTTGATCTCTTTTTTCACAGGGCTTGTCTGTTGGTCCAATGGCTTCTCCCTTAAGCAAGTGCCTCATGACCGCAAGGTTGCCGGTTCAAGCCTCACTTGATGCACACTCATTTAAGTTGAATTGCAAAAAACATGACTGTATCAATGAATACATGTGTAAAGATAACTTGAAATGCTTATTTGAGAGTATGTTTTTTCAATGTATGACGTACTTCATTGTGAAAATAGCCGATCTACAATATCAGAACTTTTCAGATAGCAACGTTTTGTGAGCTTGTAGATCGGCTGCTTTCACTGGTTTTGGTTTTGAGGAGACATACAATTTCTCTATTGGTAAATGGTTTGTGAACGAGTGATCTTAGTGTTAGTGTTAGTGTGAAAGTGTTAGTATTAGTGTGAATTCTTTTTTCACTGGTTCTGGTCTGTTGGTCCAATGGCGTCTCGCTTCAGCATCAGCCTCTAGATCGCAGGGTCGCCGGTTCAAGCATTACCTCTTGCTGGATACTTTTCAATTGTATCGCACAAAACATGACTGTATCAATTAATGCATGTGCAACTGTTAAAGGTAACATGAAATGCTTCTTGGACAGAGTATGTTTTTACAATGTATGACAAACTTCATTGTGAAAATAGCCGATCTACAATCTCACAACTTTTCAGATAGCAACGTTTTGTGAGCTTGTAGATCGGCTGCTTTCACTGGTTTCGGTTTCGAGGAGACATACAATTTCTCTATTGGTAAATGGTTTGTGAACGAGTGATCTTAGTGTTAGTGAAACAGGGGCTTGGTTCATGACAGAAGGCAAAAGTTTATGATCTTCAACAGACAACTTCAGCCTGGATGAAGCTATAGCACTACAGGTAGTGTCTCAGCCTGTGAGTCTGAAGGTTGAGAGTTTGATTCCTGTCAATGGCAATAGGTTGAGCTGTCTGTTTCTCTCACTCTATCTGGCTCTGGTAGGTGGGTCATTCCACTTTACAATTGCATCGCACAAAACATGACTGCATCAAATAATGCATGTGCAATTTTTTAAGATAACATGAAATGCTTATTTGAGAGTATGTTTTTACAATGTGTGACATACTTCATTGTGAAAATAGCCGATCTACAATATACTAATGCAATTTTGAGCAGTTTGAAAAACACTTAAACCCAGGATTTTTCAGCTATTTGCCTGAAATGGTATCATATGTCTCACCTCCGTTTTCAATAGTTCAGGTTTGTTGGTCCAATGGCTTCCTGCTTAAGTGTATGCCTCACAAACTCAAGGTCGCCAGTTCAAGCCTCACTTGGTGCAGACTTCATTTAAAGTGCATTGCAAACAACAAGACTGTATCAATGACTACATGTGCAATTGTTAAAGATAACATGAAATGCTTATTTGAGGGTGTGTTTTTTCAATGTATGACATACTTCATTGTGAAAATAGCCAATCTACAATCTCACAACTTTTCAGATAGCAACGTGTTTCTGAGCTTGTAGATCAGCTACTTTCACCAGTTTCAGCCAGGCGCTTGGTTCATGACAGAAGGCAAAAATGTATGATCTTCAACAGACAACTTCAGCCTGGACGAAGCTGTAGCACTACAGGTCGTGTCTCAGCCTGTGAGTCCGAAGGTCGAGCGTTCGATTCCTGTCAATAGCAATAGGTTGAGGTGTCCATGTGTGAGGTTCTTAACCTGGGATTGCCCCCCTGCGTCCTATGTATGTCCACCTCAGCTGGGTCGAGCTTAAAAGTAATTTCACCTGTTGGAATCATTTGCTTTGTCTCAATTTCAATCTATTCCGTTTCCATGTCTTATTGTGCTATTATTGCACTTAGCTTTTTGTCTGTCTGTCTGTCTCTCTGTCTGTCTCTCTGTCTCTCTGTCTCTGTGTCTGTCTGTCTCTCTGTCTGTCTCTCTGTCTGTCTGTCTCTCTGTCTGTCTGTCTCTCTGTCTCGGTGTCTGTCTCTCTGTCTCTCTGTGTCTGTCTCTGTCTCTCACTCTGTGTCTGTCTGTCTCTCTGTCTGTCTCTCTGTCTCTCTGTCTCTGTCTGTCTCTCTGTCTGTCTCGCTGTCTCTCTGTCTGTGTCTGTGTCTGTCTCTCTGTCTGTCTGTCTGTCTGTCTGTCTGTCTGTCTGTCTGTCTGTCTGTCTGTCTGTCTGTCTGTCTGTCTGTCTGTCTGTCTGTCTGTCTGTCTGCCTGCCTGCCTGCCTGCCTGCCTGCCTGCCTGCCTTTTTTTCTCTCAAGTTGAGTGTTCTATGCTTCTATGGCTTATTCTGCAAATTACTTATAGTTTCTTCTTTCTTTTTTCTCTCTGCAAAACCTGGCCCCGTGTTATCGCTGCTTGCAGCTATATTATATTATTGAATTTGGCCTATTTGGTAAAGTGATATGAGTGATAGAGTAATCAGGGGAAAATGTGGAAGAAGCAAGCAACTAGTTGGTCATTGGTTATTATACAGGGATTATGATTTCACAGTGTAGTCCAAGATGTAAAACTAACCATAGGCAATAGGTGAAATTAGAACAATGATGTAAGATTTATAGAATACTGTTACACACATGGATAGAAATAATAATTTTCCAATGTGCAGGAATTTAAAGGTGGTTTATTTCTCTGTAAACATACAGACAAAGGCACATTATAGCAACACTTCCACTCGTTGCAGACTCTGGTCCTATTCTGAACAGTATAATATCTCAATATCAATAATTTCAATAAGGTGCATCTTCTTATTTGCATGAAATAGCAGTAAATACTCTCACTTGAAAACAGTACACAGAAACCACAAAGTGACTTCTCTTTTGTATCAAAACTTCTCTCGCCGTCCTGGGGCGCATCGCCAGAGATCTCCGTCTACTGAGGTGGCGTGCCGTCAGTCACCGTCCGGAGCGAGGTCTCGCCGTCCAGTTCCTGCTTCCCCCCCTGCTCCTTCTCCTGTGGGAGGGGGCCCGTTGGGGCACGAGACCGAGAAGCAGCGGCGGATCCGGCTTGGTCTCTGCTTCTATTGTGGTATCGGCGACCATCATATTAATAACTGTCCTGTGAGGCCCCCGCGCCCTAAGTAGAAGTTAAGTTTCTGTTTTGTTGTTTGTTGCTACTGTGTTCTTTGTTTTGTTGTTTGTTGCTACTGTGTTCTTAGTTTGTTCGTGCCGCTGTGGTTCTGTTTGCTCACCGTTTTTGCCCTTGGTTTTTCCCTCTGTCTCTCTTTCTTACCTGTCCTGTCTGCAGCTCCTCCTTCGCCCCGGGTCAGCGGCGACGAACGGCGGACAGCCTGCCGAGACGTCCGGACCTGGACGGGCGGCGCCAGTTTCCAGGTGCGGTGTCCGGTCCTTCTGTTTTGGTCGGCAAGTCCGCTTGTGTCCCGTGCCCTGGTCGTCGCTGTCCGGGGCCTCTTCTCTTCTGCCTTGGTTCCCTTTCCACCTTTATTGAAGTAAAGTACTCTTATTTTACCATCATTCCTGTGTTGTGCCCTGCGTTTGGATCCTACCTGTCCCGTCGAGTTCGTATCGTGACACTAAGTACATTTACTCAAGTACTATATTTAAGTACCATTTTGAGGAATTTTTACTTCACTGGAGTATTTCCAATTTTCAATACTTTTACTTCTACTCCTCCACTACATCTTAGAGACTTATATTGTACTTTTACTCCACTACAATTATTTGAAAATGTTAGTTACTAGTTACTTTGTAGATTTAGATTATTATATATATTGAAAATAGCCGATCTACAAGCTCACAACGCGTCGCAAAGCGACACGTTGTGAGCTTGTAGATCTGCTATTTTCAAAAGATGTTTATACATTTTAGCAGACAATTGTTCAAGTCGCTCCGGTCCGAGTCCAAGTCGAGTCCCAAGTCATTTGGTCCCAAGTCCAAGTCGAGTCCCAAGTCGTTTGGTCCCAAGTCCAAGTCGAGTCCCAAGTCATTTGGTCCCAAGTCCAAGTCGAGTCCCAAGTCAATCCAACCCTCAGGTCCGAGTCCCAAGTCGAGTCCCAAGTCATTTGGTCCGAAGTCCAAGTCGAGTCCCAAGTCAATCCAACCCTCCGGTCCGAGTCCAAGTCGAGTCCCAAGTCATTTGGTCCCAAGTCCAAGTCGAGTCCCAAGTCTTTCTGTTGTGGGCAAGTCAAGCCGAGTCATAAGTCGAGTCACAAGGTTGTCAAGTCGAGTCACAAGGTTGTGTCAAGTCCCTCACTACTATTGTTCCCCAGCCCACCCACAAAGCACTCAGGTTTATATCTTGAAGAGAGAAACTGTATCTTAAAGTCAAGAATTAAACCAGCATAAAGCTGTTCATTTATCCATTACAACATTACATGTCTGATCATTTAGTTAGAACTAGGGAAAGGCTAAATTACACTAAAGAAATGGCATGTTTGATACAAAATTGTTTATTTTTTAACATTTGGCAGGCTCAAACTGGCACTGCCTTTCTGAGTAGTTGGTGTGTGACATTTCTGTGTAGCAGACATAAAACTGCATGCACACACACACACACACACACACACACACACACACACACACACACACACACACACACACACACACACACACACACACACACACACACACACACACACACACCATTAATTATAATTTACTGACAGTACATTTTGCAGTTTGGGTGCAGTTGGGTCAATCAAAGTCAAATAGCCTATAATTATATTAATTATTAATGAATATTGGATAAACTGTGGGTGAAATGATGCAGGAAAGGAAATACATTAATGGCATTTATCTATAGGCCTATTAGGCCTATAATCCTGACGTGTCTGTGTTTGTTTTGTAGTATTTTAATATTACGTTATTTTCCATCAGGCACAGTTCAGCCATCTAGTACTACAGGACACATGCAGTGTTGCCAGATTCTGTGAGAGAAACAAGCAACCAGGTCTATGAAAACCAGCCCTAAATCACCCCAAAAGAAGCGACTATGGGCCACATGAGCACTTTAACATATACATCAGCTATTTGAAAATAGTAGATCTACAAGCTCGCGACGCGTTGTGAGCTTGTAGATCTGCTATTTTCAAATAAAATCTTGCGGGGAAATGATGATAAGCAGATCTGGCATAATAAGCAGATCTGGCAACACTACACGTGTTTTTATTTTGTTTTTGCAAAGGGGTCCTTGGTAAAAAAATAAAAAAAACTAAAACACAGTGGAATAAAGGCATCTCTTTAAGCTTATATATATATAGCAGAGAGAAACTTATGGTGGAAAAAAAATAAGGAAGGAATTCAAGTTTGGTGGGAGTGATTTGGTGAAGTTAAAGTTATTAAACCTGCGGACGAATGGAAAAGTGGCGACGTGAGAAAGTGATGGATTACGCAGAGACTTTATTGCTGTTACCATGGATAAAGTAAATTCGACAGTGGTGAGTGACTTTCATGTTTACAAGTACGTATATCTCGCTGGCTGGTGCTACTGTTGTTGTTGGGGTGGTGGCTGGCTGGGGTCATAAAAAAACACGAACGACTATAGTTGCATCGCGACGCGTTGTGAGCTTTTAGATCTGCTATTTTCAAATAGCTGATGTATAGTGCTCATGTGGCCCATAGTCGCTTGACTCGCTTCTTTTGGGCTGGTTTTCCTAGACCTGGTTGCTTGTTTTTCCTCACAACACTGGCACTGATGATAACTGGACGGCAGCCGTCGTAGAATCAAAATGACCCCGCTGGGGGTGGCGGTGGCGTTTGCGGTAGAGTGAGCATGGGTTTGTATAAAGAGAGAGAGCACATTTGCGGTAGAGTGAGCATGGGTTTGTATAAAGAGAGAGAGGCATTTGCGGTAGAGTGAGCATGGGTTTGTATAAAGAGAGAAAGCGCATTTGCGGTAGAGTGAGCATCGGTTTGTATAAAGAGAGAGAGCACATTTGCGGTAGAGTGAGCATGGGTTTGTATAAAGAGAGAGAGGCATTTGCGGTAGAGTGAGCATGGGTTTGTATAAAGAGAGAGCGCATTTCACACACAGATCATTCACAGGGAAAAAAACTAAACGAGTCATCCGAGTCATCTTGTCTCGAGTCGAGTCGAGTCGGGAGTCATTGGCTAGCAAGTCCGAGTTGAGTCTCAAGTCTCGTTGGTCTTTTACCTTCCAAGTCCGAGTCGAGTCGCAAGTCTTTACATTCAAAGTCCGAGTCGAGTCGCAAGTCATCAAATATGCGACTCGAGTCAGACTCGAGTCGAGTCACTATGACTCGAGTCCAATTGTCTGCATTTTAGACATTATGATAACTATGATGAAGTATCATTACAGTCAAATTATGTATATGATTAGTGTAGCCTATATGTAATTAGGCTATGCTATATAGACTGAATTTTGTTTACATTTTTATCAAATGGTTTACTCTTCAGGTCCGGTGCTTGGTGTGTACTCAGGTGCTGAAGTACCATGGCAATACGTCCTCCATGAATAGGCACTTCACTGCCAAGCATGCCAGGCATGTGGCTTCTGTTAACCAGGAGAACACCAATCAAGGTAAGCTATATTGTTATGGATTAAACACACTACACTAACACATTATAATATTACTGTATTCCATAACACAAGGCCTGCTTCATTTAAATAAAATCCATATTTTACGTATTGTCATTTATTTATTTATGTGTCTGTCTGTCTGTCTGTGACCAGAAGCAAGAGCTAGATGAGGCTCTTGTGAATATGGTGGTTAAAGACTCTCAGCCTTTTTCCATCATGGAGGACTGTGGCTTCAAGGAGTTAGTGGCATTGCTTGATCCCACATACACTCTTCCATCCAGAAAGGCTCTGAAGAAGATGGTGGTTCAGAGATATGATGAGGAGAAGATCAAGGCCAAGGCTGTCATGCAGAGTGTAGCGGCTGTGAGCTTGACCAGTGATATGTGGACCTCCATTAATATGGATGCCTATCTGGCAGTGACATGCCATTATGTGGATGACTCTGCAAAGGTGGCCACAGCGGTTTTGGGAGTGCTGCCATTCCCTGAAGCTCATACAGCTGATAATATATCCTCTGCAACGAGGTGTCTCATGATTGAATGGGGCATTGAAGGCAAAGTGACATCGCTTGTGACGGATGCAGGGACGAATATGATTGCCGCCGCTGTGAAAAAGTTAGGTCTAAGGCATTATGGTTGCTTTGCACATGGCTTGAATTTAGTGGTCAAGAAGTAACTAGAGACAACTCCTGGTCTGGAAGACCTACGCACAAGGTCACAGAGAGTGGTGACACACTTTAAAACCAGCACCAGAGCAAAAGAGTTGTAGAAAATAGTGCAGGAGTCCATGAATCAGTCAGTCATGAAGCTCATGCAGGAGGTGGACACTCACTGGAATAGCGCCTTCCTGATGTTCCAGCGTCTGTACGACGAGAGGCAGACAGTGGGGGCAGCTCTTGCCTCGCTCACAACAGATGTGAGGCCACTGTGATTCCGCTCTGTCCTCGTCTACATTATGTGCTACTCGTTGCATTATTAACTACCAACAGTCAACGCCAAGTCGCCAACGGTCCAGAATGTCCCGTCGTGTTGGAGATGGATTGCCTAAAATTGAATATGGAGAGGCCCCAACCACACTGGAGTTGTCTTTGGCCACACAATACATCCCACACATCCCCCCCCCCCCACCCAACCAAACGCATCCGCCTGAATTGGATGGGAGGTCCAGCAGCAGCTAAAGGGGATGGTTTCCATAGACCTCATCCCACCTTCCCGTCCACCTGTCCCGGTGCTGCCACCACAAATGGAAAAAAATGGCTGGGCAATAAATCGTCTGCCCATTAAGATGTAAGGCTAATGGGCAGACGTTCAGGAGAATGAGTTCAGGAGAAGTTCCAAGTACCCTCTCTCAGCCCCCCCCCCCCCCCCTCAACAACACCCCCCCCCCCCCCCCCCCCAAATATATTAGGGCAATATTGAAAGGGCATGTTTTGAATTAAAAAAAAAAAGGGGTTTTGTATAATATATTATATTAAATATATATATATATATATATTTGTGTATGAAAGAAAATATTTTAGGCCACTGTCCTCTGAAGATTATGAAACCATAGCTGCAAGCTTAAGAATGCTTGCCCCATTTTATAAAGCAACAGTAGAACTGTCCCTGGAAAAGAGGTTCAATGGTTATACCAATGACAAAAATGCTCATTCACAATTTGTTTGACATGATTGGAAAAACAAGCCACAACATGACAAAATAACTGGGACAGAACTTGCTGTCATTAATGCAAAGCAGGTTTGACTGCCTGGAGAGTATAACAGCACTGACCCTTGCTACACTGCTGGATCCTAGATTCAAAACATTAGGGTTCTATAATCAAGGTCAGGCCCAGGCAGCAGTCCGACGACTGACAGCAGAATGTTCATCTGTAATCAGAAAGACACCACCATCACCTCCAGAACAGCCATCCACATCAGCTCAACCAGCAACAGCACCAGCTCATGATGGAAATCCATCATCCACAGGTAATATTATAAATAGGTATTGATCTAAGTAAAACATTATACACAAAAACATTATATAGAAAAACTTTCAGTACTGATTACTGTTATGTTATGTGTACTAGGAGGAGTACACAAGGAAGAAGAACGAATACGTGTTCTTCACTGGAGGGAAGGGAGTGTGCGACGGACTCCTCAGCCACTTCCAGAAGGAGTGGATGAGCTGTGGCCTTCCCGGGAAGCCGTTCTTCATGCTCATCAGGACTGCCATCTCCTTTTATGTAGGCAGCATTGGCCAGCATTAGATAATCAATTTGTTTGTTGAATATATATTGAATATCTGTGCACCAATTTGATTTCCCCATATTTCTTATTTATTTCGTGTTTTGTATGTGCTAAATGAAATAGACGCGTCAAACAATGTCCGTGGAGGGCCGGAAGAAAGTCACCGATCTGATGGCTCACAACACAGACATCTCAGACAAGTTTTATGCGCTGAACCCCACAACAACGGAGACTGCTGAGATCAGGGAGCTGATCCAGAGTGCGCTGGATGGACCACAGCCAGATGCAACAGCAGAGGAGATGGAAAGGCTGGCGCTAAAGGCCAGACAAGAGGCCATTCAGGAGGGGGAGATACAGTTTGAGCCTGAGGAACAGAACACCCAGCTCCGTGAGGAAGAGGTTAGTCAGGCTCTAACTACTGCCTCTCAGCATCTAACTACCCCCATCCTCTTAACTATCCCCATCATTCATGAGATTATTTTATCCTGTGCCTCTCGTATTCTGTAATTGCTCATCTAACAAGTTTATCTATTCCCCCATCAGATGGCAGGGCCCTCCACCATACCTGGAAGGTTCTTAAATCATTCAGTGCCCGGCTTATTTATGGCAGTTTGTCTCTGAGTGCCACAGCCAAAATTCATTGTAAAAAAAAAGTGCTTAGGAGCCAAGATACAGCCTTTTCAGTAAGAAGTTAAACAAAGAGTGAATGGAGCAGAATATTTTCAAATCATGATATCTTGGGTTCGGAACATTTTTTTCAAAAATAAATACATAATAATGTTTAGATTTTTTTATTATTATTTTTTACGTCTTAGACGTCCAGTGGCACTCAGGGCTTATGTTAAAACGGACGTCTTAGACGTCCAGTGGCACAGCTCGCCTATGACATTGTCCACCTTCTAAACGACAAGCAGAAGGAAAACATCTGCACGCTCTTGGCGAAGAATGAGAACCTGACCGCTGACATTATCAACTTTACGTTGGACTTTGAGAAGATCAAGCCCTCCACTCTGCAGGAGATAGAGACATATGTCTCCTCCATCCTCTCCGACAAGGTTCCTGGTGAGTAAACTATTCAGCTTGACTCCTGTTCTCTGTTCTTGGTTGTCTCCGACAGGCTGAAAGCATGGGGGAGAGTATGTTTTCGCCCCTGTGTGGTCAAACCTATAAGTAAAACATATAAGTATGTGTATAATGCGTTATACACATGGGATGCATAGCAAGTGCTACCAAACAAATTTCCTTGTCTCTAGGAGGAGTACATAAGGAAGAAGAACGAATACGTGTTCTTCACTGGAGGGAAGGGAGTGTGCGACGGACTCCTCAGCCACTTCCAGAAGGAGTGGATGAGCTGTGGCCTTCCCGGGAAGCCGTTCTTCATGCTCATCAGGACTGCCATCTCCTTTTATGTAGGCAGCATTGGCCAGCAAGATAATCAATTTGTTTGTTGAATATATATTGAATATCTGTGCACCAATTTGATTTCCCCATATTTCTTATTTATTTCGTGTTTTGTACGTGCTAAATGAAATAGTCACCGATCTGATGGCTCACAACACAGACATCTCAGACAAGTTTTACGCGCTGAACCCCACAACAACGGAGACTGCTGAGATCAGGGAGCTGATCCAGAGTGCGCTGGATGGACCACAGCCAGATGCCACAGCAGAGGAGATGGAAAGGCTGGCGCTAAAGGCCAGACAAGAGGCCATTCAGGAGGGGGAGATACAGTTTGAGCCTGAGGAACAGAACACCCAGCTCCGTGAGGAAGAGGTTAGTCAGGCTCTAATTACTGCCTCTCAGCATCTAACTACCCCCATCCTCTTAACTATCCCCATCATTCATGAGATTATTTTATCCTGTGCCTCTCGTATTCTGTAATTGCTCATCTAACAAGTTTATCTATTCCCCCATCAGATGGCAGGGCCCTCCACCATACCTGGAAGGTTCTTAAATCATTCAGTGCCCGGCTTATTTATGGCAGTTTGGCTCTGAGTGCCACAGCCAAAATTCATTGTAAAAAAAAAGTGCTTAGGAGCCGAGATACAGCCTTTTTCAGTAAGAAGTGGCACTCAGGGCTTAAGTTAAAACGGACGTCTTAGACGTCCAGTGGCACAGCTCGCCTATGACATTGTCCACCTTCTAAACGACAAGCAGAAGGAAAACATCTGCACGCTCTTGGCGAAGAATGAGAACCTGACCGCTGACATTACCAACTTTACGTTGGACTTTACGTTTGAGAAGATCAAGCCCTCCACTCTGCAGGAGATAGAGACATATGTCTCCTCCATCCTCTCCGACAAGGTTCCTGGTGAGTAAACTATTCAGCTTGACTCCTGTTCTCTGTTCTTGGTTGTCTCCGACAGGCCGAAAGCATGGGGGAGAGTATGTTTTCGCCCCTGTGTGGTCAAACCCCCCCCCCACCCCGTGTGTGCTTTTACAATGGTGTATCATGTGTTGTTGTAACATGTGTTTTTATGTTTCTATAAAAAGCTGCCAAGAAGGCCCAGTCCAAGAAGGCCCAGTCCAAGAAGGTTAGTGTTTTTTGATTGATTTAATTTTTTATTAGGCAGAAATGTATCAAGCCGTACAAGTACAGTAAAAAAAAAACACGTCGGAGAAAATTCACCTTTCAGGAGGCCAAAGGGAGAGATAGTCCCAAGGGAGAGATACAAGCATAATCAAAAAGGGGGCTGGATCAGGGCTCCTGAAAGAGTCCTGAGAGCACTTTTGTTGACAAATGTGGAAATTCTGCCCAAAAATCTGGTTCTCTGATTTACTCTTTTGATCACCTTTGTTGCCATGCTTTCACCTGTCAGGTATTTGTCAAGAATATGTCATTGACTTTGACCTTGAAGTCATTTACATGTATCTTACTGAGGGAATGTTTGGTGACAAATAGAATGTCAACCCCCAGTCCAAGAGGGCCAAGAGGAGGAAACGAGAGGAGGAGAGCGAGGACGAGACAACCGAGGATGAAGGAAAGGTATGTTTGCTTATTTAGAATGATATATTCAACTACTGCATCCTTATACCCACTGAGCAATAGTCGTCTATTATACAAATGGTCTAAAATATTTTTTGTAGGGCTTCTATTCTTAGCCTAGACATTGTCCACCTGTCCCGGTGCTGCCACCACAAATGGAAAAAAATGGCTGGGCAATAAATCGTCTGCCCATTAAGATGTAAGGCTAATGGGCAGACGTTCAGGAGAATGAGTTCAGGAGAAGTTCCAAGTACCCTCTCTCAGCCCCCCCCCCCCCCCTCAACAACACCCCCCCCCCCCCCCCCCCAAATATATTAGGGCAATATTGAAAGGGCATGTTTTGAATTAAAAAAAAAGGGGGGTTTTGTATAATATATTATATTAAATATATATATATATATATATTTGTGTATGAAAGAAAATATTTTAGGCCACTGTCCTCTGAAGATTATGAAACCATAGCTGCAAGCTTAAGAATGCTTGCCCCATTTTATAAAGCAACAGTAGAACTGTCCCTGGAAAAGAGGTTCAATGGTTATACCAATGACAAAAATGCTCATTCACAATTTGTTTGACATGATTGGAAAAACAAGCCACAACATGACAAAATAACTGGGACAGAACTTGCTGTCATTAATGCAAAGCAGGTTTGACTGCCTGGAGAGTATAACAGCACTGACCCTTGCTACACTGCTGGATCCTAGATTCAAAACATTAGGGTTCTATAATCAAGGTCAGGCCCAGGCAGCAGTCCGACGACTGACAGCAGAATGTTCATCTGTAATCAGAAAGACACCACCATCACCTCCAGAACAGCCATCCACATCAGCTCAACCAGCAACAGCACCAGCTCATGATGGAAATCCATCATCCACAGGTAATATTATAAATAGGTATTGATCTAAGTAAAACATTATACACAAAAACATTATATAGAAAAACTTTCAGTACTGATTACTGTTATGTTATGTGTACTAGGAGGAGTACACAAGGAAGAAGAACGAATACGTGTTCTTCACTGGAGGGAAGGGAGTGTGCGACGGACTCCTCAGCCACTTCCAGAAGGAGTGGATGAGCTGTGGCCTTCCCGGGAAGCCGTTCTTCATGCTCATCAGGACTGCCATCTCCTTTTATGTAGGCAGCATTGGCCAGCATTAGATAATCAATTTGTTTGTTGAATATATATTGAATATCTGTGCACCAATTTGATTTCCCCATATTTCTTATTTATTTCGTGTTTTGTATGTGCTAAATGAAATAGACGCGTCAAACAATGTCCGTGGAGGGCCGGAAGAAAGTCACCGATCTGATGGCTCACAACACAGACATCTCAGACAAGTTTTATGCGCTGAACCCCACAACAACGGAGACTGCTGAGATCAGGGAGCTGATCCAGAGTGCGCTGGATGGACCACAGCCAGATGCAACAGCAGAGGAGATGGAAAGGCTGGCGCTAAAGGCCAGACAAGAGGCCATTCAGGAGGGGGAGATACAGTTTGAGCCTGAGGAACAGAACACCCAGCTCCGTGAGGAAGAGGTTAGTCAGGCTCTAACTACTGCCTCTCAGCATCTAACTACCCCCATCCTCTTAACTATCCCCATCATTCATGAGATTATTTTATCCTGTGCCTCTCGTATTCTGTAATTGCTCATCTAACAAGTTTATCTATTCCCCCATCAGATGGCAGGGCCCTCCACCATACCTGGAAGGTTCTTAAATCATTCAGTGCCCGGCTTATTTATGGCAGTTTGTCTCTGAGTGCCACAGCCAAAATTCATTGTAAAAAAAAAGTGCTTAGGAGCCAAGATACAGCCTTTTCAGTAAGAAGTTAAACAAAGAGTGAATGGAGCAGAATATTTTCAAATCATGATATCTTGGGTTCGGAACATTTTTTTCAAAAATAAATACATAATAATGTTTAGATTTTTTTATTATTATTTTTTACGTCTTAGACGTCCAGTGGCACTCAGGGCTTATGTTAAAACGGACGTCTTAGACGTCCAGTGGCACAGCTCGCCTATGACATTGTCCACCTTCTAAACGACAAGCAGAAGGAAAACATCTGCACGCTCTTGGCGAAGAATGAGAACCTGACCGCTGACATTATCAACTTTACGTTGGACTTTGAGAAGATCAAGCCCTCCACTCTGCAGGAGATAGAGACATATGTCTCCTCCATCCTCTCCGACAAGGTTCCTGGTGAGTAAACTATTCAGCTTGACTCCTGTTCTCTGTTCTTGGTTGTCTCCGACAGGCTGAAAGCATGGGGGAGAGTATGTTTTCGCCCCTGTGTGGTCAAACCTATAAGTAAAACATATAAGTATGTGTATAATGCGTTATACACATGGGATGCATAGCAAGTGCTACCAAACAAATTTCCTTGTCTCTAGGAGGAGTACATAAGGAAGAAGAACGAATACGTGTTCTTCACTGGAGGGAAGGGAGTGTGCGACGGACTCCTCAGCCACTTCCAGAAGGAGTGGATGAGCTGTGGCCTTCCCGGGAAGCCGTTCTTCATGCTCATCAGGACTGCCATCTCCTTTTATGTAGGCAGCATTGGCCAGCAAGATAATCAATTTGTTTGTTGAATATATATTGAATATCTGTGCACCAATTTGATTTCCCCATATTTCTTATTTATTTCGTGTTTTGTACGTGCTAAATGAAATAGTCACCGATCTGATGGCTCACAACACAGACATCTCAGACAAGTTTTACGCGCTGAACCCCACAACAACGGAGACTGCTGAGATCAGGGAGCTGATCCAGAGTGCGCTGGATGGACCACAGCCAGATGCCACAGCAGAGGAGATGGAAAGGCTGGCGCTAAAGGCCAGACAAGAGGCCATTCAGGAGGGGGAGATACAGTTTGAGCCTGAGGAACAGAACACCCAGCTCCGTGAGGAAGAGGTTAGTCAGGCTCTAATTACTGCCTCTCAGCATCTAACTACCCCCATCCTCTTAACTATCCCCATCATTCATGAGATTATTTTATCCTGTGCCTCTCGTATTCTGTAATTGCTCATCTAACAAGTTTATCTATTCCCCCATCAGATGGCAGGGCCCTCCACCATACCTGGAAGGTTCTTAAATCATTCAGTGCCCGGCTTATTTATGGCAGTTTGGCTCTGAGTGCCACAGCCAAAATTCATTGTAAAAAAAAAGTGCTTAGGAGCCGAGATACAGCCTTTTTCAGTAAGAAGTGGCACTCAGGGCTTAAGTTAAAACGGACGTCTTAGACGTCCAGTGGCACAGCTCGCCTATGACATTGTCCACCTTCTAAACGACAAGCAGAAGGAAAACATCTGCACGCTCTTGGCGAAGAATGAGAACCTGACCGCTGACATTACCAACTTTACGTTGGACTTTACGTTTGAGAAGATCAAGCCCTCCACTCTGCAGGAGATAGAGACATATGTCTCCTCCATCCTCTCCGACAAGGTTCCTGGTGAGTAAACTATTCAGCTTGACTCCTGTTCTCTGTTCTTGGTTGTCTCCGACAGGCCGAAAGCATGGGGGAGAGTATGTTTTCGCCCCTGTGTGGTCAAACCCCCCCCCCACCCCGTGTGTGCTTTTACAATGGTGTATCATGTGTTGTTGTAACATGTGTTTTTATGTTTCTATAAAAAGCTGCCAAGAAGGCCCAGTCCAAGAAGGCCCAGTCCAAGAAGGTTAGTGTTTTTTGATTGATTTAATTTTTTATTAGGCAGAAATGTATCAAGCCGTACAAGTACAGTAAAAAAAAAACACGTCGGAGAAAATTCACCTTTCAGGAGGCCAAAGGGAGAGATAGTCCCAAGGGAGAGATACAAGCATAATCAAAAAGGGGGCTGGATCAGGGCTCCTGAAAGAGTCCTGAGAGCACTTTTGTTGACAAATGTGGAAATTCTGCCCAAAAATCTGGTTCTCTGATTTACTCTTTTGATCACCTTTGTTGCCATGCTTTCACCTGTCAGGTATTTGTCAAGAATATGTCATTGACTTTGACCTTGAAGTCATTTACATGTATCTTACTGAGGGAATGTTTGGTGACAAATAGAATGTCAACCCCCAGTCCAAGAGGGCCAAGAGGAGGAAACGAGAGGAGGAGAGCGAGGACGAGACAACCGAGGATGAAGGAAAGGTATGTTTGCTTATTTAGAATGATATATTCAACTACTGCATCCTTATACCCACTGAGCAATAGTCGTCTATTATACAAATGGTCTAAAATATTTTTTGTAGGGCTTCTATTCTTAGCCTAGACATTGATTAGAACATTTTTTAACGTATATATATATATATATATATATATATATATATATATATATATATATATATATATATATATATATATATATATATATATATATATACTTCTATATTTTAGCCGTTGAATAGACGTCTATAATATAGACGTTTAAAAAACGTCTAATCAACGTTTAGGCTAAGAATAGAACGCTAAAAAACATTCATTCATTTTAGAACAATTTTAGCCTAGACGTCTAGGGACCATTAGACGTCTAATAGACCGAAAAATGCTCAGTGGCTACCCCCTCAGTCTCTTACATAGATATACTTTGGTATCTACAGTAAGGACGGTTACACATCGGCAGTTCGACACACCGGCAGACCGACCATAGACTTCCATTGTTCGGACTAGCAGGGTTTTCAATTTATTTTTAAGACGTTGCCAGTCCGACAGTCAAACATCACTATTCCGATTATAAAAAAGACCCCCCCATTTCGAAAATAGTAATATAATATTATTATTATTATTATTATTATTACCCTTATTATTATTATAAGAATTATTATTATTATTTATTATTATTTTGTCCCTGAGTCCCGATGAGACTATAGATGAATCCACAGCGCTTATATTTATTTTATTATAATGTAAATACAAATATGCATTCTCTAAATATTAATATAGCATAGCCTACTAATATTTCCTGAATTAATGAACTTGGTAAAGGTTAGTGTCTCAAAGGTCGGGAATCGGGATGACATGTTGCTAGTCATTAATTTCCCCAACCAACATCAAAGCACCTGCGTATATTAATCCTTCATTAATCCTCCTTTATTAAATAAAATAAAAGTTTACATCTGCCTTGCCTATATGTCCTTTCATGAAAGTAATTGGCACTGCTTTCTTTTCGATGTATCCAAGCAAGCATTTGGAGAGATTCAGTTTGAACCTATAGAACTCCGATTGCAATAGTTACAACTTCTCTCTAATCTATGAATTGTCTATGTTAGCCTACTTTTTTTTTTAATCAATTATGATTGTATTACCACTCAATAAAATGATATATGTTTAAATGTAACTTTCGGATCAGTGCGCATCATGCATGTGTTGTATAAGTCTGTAATTTGACCTTCACTTTGTTGCCCAAAAATAACTGATCTACAAAGCTCACAACGCATCACAGCGCGACGCCGTGCGAACTAGGAGATCAGATATTTTTGGAGAAGCACTAGCAGATAGGAAACGGGAACAATTACGGATGAAGCATCCATGCGCAATTTGGAGACTCTAGCTCTCCAAATAGCCACACAACATTCAAAACACTTTTTTTCACCTAAAGGGATGGTGCATTATTTATTCAGAAGGGGGTCTAGTGCTGATGTGACTCTTTTTTTTTTCCTTAAATATTTGCAGTGGAGTAAAACGACGGTGCCAATTACCATATATTCATTGCAAAGACTATTGTAATATAAGCTAAAAGGTGTGAAAACATTAATGGTTAGACCGCCTATTATTATTTCTTAATATTTCAAGAGGTTATTCAACTCTCTCCAATTGTCTTTTAATCGCACGTAATTTGCGGCATGCTTTAATTTTGTTAATTTCATCACTAAAGAAAGACAGGTCAGTGCCATAGACAGTTCCTCATCACTACCGACAGACAGGCAGTTCAGAACCACAGACAGTCATCAGTGTTCATTGACTATCAAATGATGGTAACATTGTACCTCTAAGAGAATCTCTAGGGGGTCTGAACTTCTGTGATTTTTTATATTATTATCTAAAAATACATTCTAGAGCGTTGGACTGTGCAAAAATTTTGACTAATTACTTGTCTAATTACCCCAAACACCCCCCCCCCCCCCCCAATATTATGACTGTTCAATGTTGGCAGCCCTGACCCTATCAGTGTTATTTCCTTCTGCTGTGTTCACTCTTATCGATAGCTTAAAAGGACTGTCTTATCAGCTAATTCACCCTCTCCCATCACATGCATGCAACATGGCTTATATACAGGTGGCAAACAGCCGAGGAGGGAAAACCCTCATCCTGGATAGTTATCGGTATGTCCGAAACAAAGCAAGCGCCGAAAAAATATATTGGCGTTGCGCCCAACGTGGGTGTAATGTGTACATGCAGACACGTCTGTTTAACGTAGAGGCAGAGGACCCAGCAATAGAGGTATTGAGGCCGCCTCGAGACCATGGCCACGCGGCGGAGGAGGATTTGGTCGCCACCACTGCTCTAATTGAGCAGATGCTTCGGCACGTGGCGGCCGATCCTACCATCCCCGTTAAGCGGGTGTACGACCACGCCCTGACGCAGGCTGCTGAAGTGCGGCACATGCCGCCATTCAATTCAGTCAAATCAAGGCTGGAGAGAATGCGGGCCAGCCTGATGCCTGCCATCCCCCACACCGTGGAGGAGGTCCTCATGGAGGGCGAGTGGGCCATGACCTGGGGGGGGGGGGGCGACTTCCTCTCAAAACAACACCGCCGGCATGGCTTTCTGGTGTTTGGCACCGATGAGAATTTCATCAAGCTCAGCCAGTGCAGCAAGGTTAGAACCCCTCTTCCATACAACGTCCTGTCATTCAAATGAAAAGTATTAACTATTAAATATTATCAATGCTTGAACAAGCTAAAAGGTGCTGGGACCGAATGTTTTTATAAGGGTTTTCTGCAATAATATGATATAGGTCTAATTTATATCAGTATGAATGAAATGCAATTTGAATTTTGATTTTAGATCTTTATGGACGGCACGTTCAAGACCTGCCCAAGGCCGTTCGTCCAATTTGTGACGATCCATGGCCTCTACATGGACAGGGTGGTGCCATTTGTGCTGATCCTGATGAGCGGGAAGACGGAGGTGATGTACCATGCTGTCCTTCGCCACGTTAAGAGGAGGGTCGAGCGACTCACCCAAGAAGCGTAAGTGTGTGTCACGCAAAAGTGTTGGCATCAAAATGTTCTTTAAGTACCAAAAGTAAAAAAAGTACATTTGAGCAGAATGTTCCATTTCACAAGTTCCAAATGTATATATTTTTTTAGAAAATAGCTAATCTACAAGTTGTGAGCTATCTTAGAATGGCTGAAATGTATATAGGGCTGAAGTATTTTTTTATTTTATTTTTGGATAATAATCTAAATATACAAAGTAACTAGTAACTAAAGTTTTCAAATAGTGGAGTAAAAAGTATAATATTTCACTCTGAGATGTAGAAGTTAAAGTGTTAAAATTTTTGAAATACTGAAGAAACTGAAAATACCTCAAACCTTTACACCACTGGAATTAAATGCCAATATCCGATTTAACGCACCAAGTGGAAAATAAAACCAGCCCTTTAAATGTCACCTGTTACAACTTCAGCACCATGGACAGCGAAACAGGGTTAGGCTTGGACAGCGGCTGACACCTTGTGAGCTTGTACATCTGCTATATTCATAAGAAAATTATACATTTGAAATGGGACATTCTGCACAATGAGTACTTTCTACTTTTGGTACTTTAAAGGTAGGGTAAGTGATTTACTTAGCTCTATATTAGCTCTATATTGTGATAGTAATCATTGCTATAGAGTGTTTGTTCAGTAAAAAGAGTCTCCCATGTCTCTCCAGCTCTTTGTTAAACTGAAAATACATTTTCAGTGCTCTATCCTGATTGGCTTTAATGGTGTCACCTACCTGAAAATGAACTAAATTATGTTTACTAAAGAGCTAGAGACACCTGTGACCAAACAACTCATAGCAATGATTACTATCACAATATAGAGCTATTTAACACTTATTTTAAACAAAGTAAATCACTTACCCTACTTTCACATGCTTTTACAAGTACATTTTGTTGCCAATACTTTTGTATTTTTACTGAAGTAAATTTTGAACATAGTACTTTTAATTGTAAGAGAATTTCTACATTACAGTATTGATAGTTTTACTAAGTAAAACATTTGAGTATTTTTTCCAGCACTGAAAACACACACACACACACACACACACACACACACACACACACACACACACACACACACACACAAGATGGAGCCCTGACTCAGTCCTAACGGACTTTGAGATGGCCATGATAAACGCCTTCCATGCTGAGCTGCCAACAACCGCCACAAAGGGCTGCTTTTTTCACCTTTGCCAGTCGCTTTGGAGGAAGTTGCAGGACGTTGGTCTTCAAGGTCAGTAATGGTGTATTAACAGAACACAACAAACAGTCCTTTTGTGTGATTTCTTCACAGGATAAAGAACAAATTATTAAAATGTCGAGGTGTTGTAGGTTATGTCTGGTAGCATGGCTATATGTGAGTGAAATGAGTATACTGTTACAGATAAATCAGCATGAGATGTAGGGTAATGAAGCGTATTATAATTGTAATTTTCATAATAATATTACCATTCATTGGGTAGAAGCTTTTTGGTTCTTTTGTAAAACACATTACTATTGAGCGCTGAGTGCTTATGAAATGTATTTTAGTAAGTAAGTAAGTAACTTTTACTTCTTCTTTTGCAGTTCCATACGGGCAGGACAGGCACTTGAAGGAGTGGGTGAGGAAGGCAATGGCCACAGGCTACCTCCCGGTTTTGGTCCTGAGGCAGAATTTCAGACGTTTTGTCAGAACCCGGCAAACCCGCCAGCTGCTCCGCCGCTACCCCACGTTGGGTGTCTTCATACAGTATTTTGAAGACACCTACGTGGGTGAGCAGGCCCTCTTCCCGCCGGCAATCTGGAGTGTGTATGGCCGTCGCTCGGACAACAGGAGCAACAACCGTGTTGAAGGTAACAATTTATTTACTTTATTATTATTATTATTATTATTATTATTATTATCATTATTATTATTATTATAATTATTATTATTATTAGACAGGAGGAAAATTCTCACCTCATAAGGCGGTTACACACCGGCGAATATGCGAATATACGCAAAATTCGGACTCATTCCGAATAATTAAAAGACGCTTTTTTCGCTCCGCGAAACTGGTGTGGAAGCTTGCATTGACTTTATAAGGTTTTTTAAAAAAACATATTATTCGCATGAAAAAAATCGCCCCGGTGTGTAAGGACCTTTAGTGTTGAGAAAGTAGGGGTGAGGGCTGGAGAACATCTAAATCGAAACAGAGTGACGAGAGAAATTGCGTAATAATTACCTTCAAATCATATCACTGATATACATCTTGTCTTCAGTCTTCTTTTGTGTGAGGTGTGGTGGAGATACTGTTTGTTGGTGACAGCAGAGAGACCTCTTCCAGACTAACACTACTGCAAGCCAGGTCCTGTGGGTGGACAGCCGTGTTTGAGGGACAGACCTTACCTGACAGACACAACTGCAAGCTCTGGCTGTGGACTCAGGTGACAGACACACCATCCCAGACCTACTGCAAGAAACCCGATGGAGGAAACAAGCTCCAGCAGGGAAATATTTGCCATCAGAAATGATCTCCGCTCCATTACGAGCCTGGTGAAGGACCTACTCACCCGACAATCGCTCCTCCAGGACCGCCTAAGGTCCATGGAAGTTCCAGGAGCCGGCGCTACACCCAGGTCGCTCGTCACCGCTGCCGCCGCCGCGGCTGGCCACAAGCCGGGGCGTAGTGCTTCACGTCCCGGTAAGACCAAATTGGGGCCTGTATGCGCTGCCTCCTGGTCCTCAGTGGTCAAGGGACAGCACCGGAGGATGTCGCTGTCTCTTTTCGACCCATCTGCATCAGAGGCCTGCAGCTTGGCTGATATATTTCCATGTTCGAATCCCTTTACACCGCTCCAAGACCTAGCGGCTACGGCTAGCTCCCCAGGGATTCCATTTCACCCTGTCTCGTTGTCCCGGCCGGGGAAACGGCCCGGCCCTGACTCGTCATCGGATTCCTCGACTCGCTCCCTCACATCGACCCCTAGACACGGTGGTCGTGAAGGAAAACGACCCTCTCTCTCACCAACTTCACCCGGACCAAAGGTCATCATCCCACCGACGCGAGGTGGAGTGACCACCGCCGCAAATGCGTCACATCCGGAAGTGGATTTATTGACTTCCGGTGGTTAATGTAAAAAAGAAAATCTCACAAAGATTTGGCGGCCCCCCTGTAGTTACTCTGAGGAACCCCCCCCAGGGGTCCCGGACCCCTGTTGAAGAGGTGAAGGAATGTGTTTGTTTATGCATGTGTGTGTGCGTGTCTCTGTGCCTATACTGTATGTGCGTGTGTGTGTCTATGACAGAACCTGAAGGGCACCAGAGCCATAAAATAAAATAAAACTCTCTTGTCTCGCTGTCAACCACACATCTCAGAGGCAAATATTGTACTTTTACTCCACTACAATTATTCTTCAGCCCTATTTTATACCTACAAGCTCACAACGTGTTAAATGTCTGTTCTCATATCCTCAGATGCCGTCATCGGGAGCCAACATGATTATCAACATCAGATACATTGTTCTTACGTATGTCGCTGCAATAGGAACGCGGTGTTGGTCGGAGGTAGGCATGTCGAAAATATTACAGAATAATCACAATTATTTGAGATAATCGCAATTATTTCTGCATAATTAAGTGTGCCTGCCATGTAATGGCAAAACACTTATTGAGATCCGCCAAATTTATCAAGTGTGCCTGCCATGTAAATGCAAAACACTTATTGAAATCCGCCATGCTTATTAATTCATAATATTCTTCCCACAAAATGCTCCGAAACTTTGCGCACCCCCCCAAGTGGGGGTCTGCCAACAAACACAGACCCTAGTCTCGCGTGGCCAGACTGTTGCCCCCCACAATTTTCAAATGTTTCCGGGACTCTGGGACTCGGAAGCTCTGATCATGATTAGAATATAAACCGGATGTGAAGCTTCCTCCCCACTTCCGTTTCGTCTTTACAGTCGCGCAACCGATCCAACTATAAATCTAAATCATTTAAGTATATTTAGCTTGCTGCTTAGCAGAAATGGAAATTAAAAAATAAAATGTAAAGACAATTTAACATATATTTTCGTGAACGGAAGTGCCAGTTTTCCTTTCGGGAGTTGTAGTTCCAGACTCTATATAGCATTCGGAGATTGTGGAATAGTTGTCTGGCTACGCAAGACTAATCAGACCCAAAAGTGGATGTATCACTTCCGGTTTTGAAAAGTGCCCAAAATGCTCCGAAACTTCGCCTACCCCCCCCTAAATAGGGATCTGCGAACAAATGCGTTCGGCATTCGGAGATTGTGGAATAGTTGTCTGGCTACGCAAGACTAATCAGACCCAAAAGTGGATGTATCACTTCCGGTTTTGAAAATTGCCCAAAATGCTCCGAAACTTCGCCTAAATGGGGGTCTGCGAACAAATATATAAAGGTCACTTTTTGCCTCAGACCACCAGAAGTGGGTGAAACAAACACTCAAAACCATTTGAGTAATATATTTAAAAATATATATTAGATTTTTTTCAAACATTGTTTTAGATGCTAATTTTTTCCTTAATCTTTTTGTTTTTTTTATTTTCCTTTTTTAGGTTTCGGTTTATTTTTTATTGATTTTTCAATTATTTTTTTGCAGCTTTTTTTCATATTCCACCAAAATGGACCACCCAAAAACCTGTTAATAGCACCATTCAGGCCATTTGGAGTCGATTGGTGGTACTTTGTAGTGACACTATTTTCAGTCTCCAGCCAGCTGCAGGCACACTTAAATTTTCATAGGAAATTTGTTTCTAGTTATTATTATTATTAGACAGGAGGAAAATGCTCACATCTTAGTGTTGAGAAAGTAGGGGTGAGGGCTGGAGAACATCTAAGCTTTATTGAGTAAGACCTTATTATACCTCCATGTGTAACACAGCTGACTCTGTGTCTCCCTCTGGTGGCTGTAGGTACTCTGGACTCATTGCCCCCAGAAATCCTGCAGGACATACTGAAAAGGCTCAGGTTCACTTCGGTGGTGGCGCTGGGGGCAACCAGCAAATATTTCATGCAACAGGCCACAGCCCCACCCTGTGGCGACATTTATTTTGCAGGGATTTTTATGAAACCGGTAAGACAGAAAAAAACACACACAAGTCAATAGTAGCATTCTTGTGTAGACCGTCCATAGAGCGTCCATGTCTCGGTGCCGTAAAGCAGTACCGATTCTACTGTAGCCATGAGCACCTGAAGTTTGCAGGAATGGTCGGTTTTGAACAAAATTCCTCACATCATGAAAACTCATGAAACTGCATGCACATTCCCACTCGGCCAAGGAAGAAATGCCACCCTACATTTTTTTAATCGGCCTCATGGTGGCGCTATAACAGGCCGATTTGCGTTGTTACCTATAACTGGGCCGATCAGTGTGAAACTTTCGTTTGTTGGGGTATTGCACTCTGGGTATTGCCAGCTAATGAAATGCCAGCTACTGAAGTGATATTTGGACAGTGTACAAATATCATATAAAAGCTGATTTTGTATTATAAAGATATTTTGTCAGGTTGAAATGTTGGTTTCTGAATAATATAATACATTAATCTTTTGCATCGTGGCTATGAACCATGCAACCGCTTCTTTCATTGCTATGCTTTTGCACCGTGGTCAGCAGCTCTCCACTATTGGTGGGTGTCCTTCCAGCTTATGTTTGTAGGTTCTACACAGTCACTGTTCTGTTAAGTGTCAATGTTAAATGAATGTACACCAGGGGAACACACACCTGTAGTGTACACTAGAGGGTAGCACGGGTCCAATAAATTGGACCCGAACCGAAACTGAACCGAGGAAATTTGAACCGAACCGAACGGACCCTAGAAATAAATCAAATTTACTGGACCCTGCCCGAAACGGCATCGAGAATGATTGGATCCGGTCCGAAACGGAGCCGATTAAAATTGGACCCGATCTAGGGTTGTAGTCGAGACCACCTAAAGCGAGTCCAAGTCAGTACCAAGTCCGAGGGGGGGCGAGTCCGAGTCAAAACCGAGTCCGAGAGGCCAGGGAGGGGGTCGAGTCCGAGTCAAGACCGAGTCCGACGGGAGGCGAGACCGAGTCGAGGCCGAGACCGACCGGAGGCGAGACCGAGTCGAGACCGAGACCAGAATTCTTTTTTTTTTCTTTTCTTTTTTTTATAGAAAATGTTCAAATCAGCCTCATGGTGGCGCTATGACAGGCCACAGGAAACTTTGCACACTCCCTAGAGGCCAAGGAAAAACCCTTGCCCTGCATTTTTCACATCTGCCTGTTAGAGCGCCACCAGGAGGCTGACTTTTGTAAAACAAATTTGTTGCTATTACTCCTTCAGATTCCATCCAAAAATCACGCAAATCAGTACACAGTATCTCTATAGTCATGTGATCAAGACGGATGTGTCCGATATTTCATATTGCATCCTAATTTGCTAACATTAGCTTCCAAAGTTTGCAGGATAGATCAGTTTGGAACAAAATGCCTCAAATCATGAACGCAGCATGCGATTTCCGTGAAATTTTCCACACACATTCCCACTAGAGGAAGAAATGCCGCCCTTTTCACATTGGCCTGTTATAGTGCCACCAGGAAGCAACAATAACCTACCTGACCTGGCGGAGACCTGTGCTCCGAGGAGCACTTTTTCTAGTTTTGTTTTGTTTTTATTTTGACATTTAAAACATTCTTTGCATCTTTTAATGAATGGCAGAGCAATTAGCTATTTAGTTATTTTTACTGAATTAATTACATCTCAATGGTAAACCTAGACCAAACAACAATGACCAAATTGACCAATGAGCCATTATCATCATTACACATTAATGTTCCTTACAGACAGAACAATGAAAACGACTCCCCTTTAATGACAAGGAGCCATCATTACATAGCACATCGATATGTGCTACTTTAATGACTGAATTACATGTGAATGGTAAAGTTATTGACCAACCAAGTCTCACACCCCAGCAATGAATCAGTGTTTCAAACACTGGTGAGACATTCGATTTAAACGCACTGTCATTCAATATGCGTTTGCATCTTCAGTTTTAAAATATGTAAACGTCATAATAACAGGCTACAGTAGTTATATATATATTTTTTTTAAAAGCAGATCTACAAGCTCACAATGTGTCCCATGACGCATTGTGACCAGGCCTGGAATTTCATCATTTTAGGCCAGGGGCAAGGCCACTTGGCCTTTTGTCATTTTCTAGGGCACAAAGGCCAAATGCCAGGGCATTTTTTTTAAAGTCCACGGACATAATGAATTTAATTTGAAGGTTAAGGATGATTTTATTTTAATATAGTACAAGAATAGTATAACTATCTGTGTAATATAACCCATATTGGCAAATGACCAATATTTGTACTAAGTTATATTGGTCTCAATATTTGTCACATTCAGCCCTGGACTTCACTGACTGAAGTAGGGGTCATATGAATCACATTAGATTCACAGATTTTATGTATTTTCCCCACAAATTATTTTCATTCAAATTAAATGTGATTGAACTTGCACTAACAATGACTTTAGTTGATTTTGCACTATTTAAAATATAATATTTCTTAATTATTAATAATTGAAGCTTGTAGATTGGCTATTTTCACCAGTTTTTAAATAATAATAAAAATAAGGAACAAGGTTTCCACCCAACAGCGACGGTTCTGTATCAGTACATGAGTCAGTTTTAGCATATTTCATTCTAATTGGCTACGATGACTGCCTATGAATTTCATGGCCTGGGTAGGTAAACCTGGCCTGGCGGAGATATGCCCTGTTGCGCACAGCAGAACAACAGGTGAAGGCAATGAACTTAAACAAGGACTGTACTGCACAGCAAAAATTGCTCAAACTATGTCAAACTGTCACATAGCTGAAATAAACTTTCCATTTAGATCATTGTTGACAAACAAACAGAACATGGATGTTGTTTGCAAAAGGATTATTTATTTCTTGTCCATTTGTTTGTGAGGTGAGATCACAGCTTCTCTCTACTTTTGTGTGATATTGATAGCCTATAACTTTGAATTTGTTTGCAGTTCATTTCTATTGCTTACTGGATATTAAGACTAATAATTTTGGGATTTCGCTGTATTTTGTCAAATGTATTAATCTATATTTTTCTGTTGATCAAGCCTCGGGTTTTGTGATTAGATGCGCACACGCGCTGTCAGCCACTGGCAATCAATAATGTGCGCAAGGAAACCTTACTGAAAGCCGTCTCTAATCATCTTTAGAGAATCTCGTTTATTAAAACAACCACAGGCTACACAGTGAACACACAATAAATAAATAAATAAACACCTGGAAAGCTTGCGCTGTTAGTGGAAATAATTTAAAAATAATATAAACTAGAGGGACATGGCAGAGTGTGTTCTGCTGCTGCTGCTGCGCTGTCAACCACGAGATGATGCGCTCCAAGACAGCTGTCCATAAGCGCCAGACAGCTCTCTTAGAATGTTAATGTGAATAGGCTCCTCATAATATGGGTATAATAAAATTATTTCATTGCATTGTAGTGACTTGGTCTTGGACTCGAGTGGACTCGGTGGGGGCAGAGTCCCGAGTCCCTTAGTCCGAGTCCGAGTCAAGACCGAGTGAAATTATGGGCGAGACCGAGACAAGACAGAGTCAAATTATGGGCGAGACCGAGCCAAGACCGAGTAAATCAAAAAGCGGTCTCGAGACCGGTCTCGAGACCGAGACCGGTCTCGAGTACTACAACCCAATTTTACTAAAATTGGACCCGATCTTAAATGGACCCGGGGAAAATGGAGCCGATCCGGCCGGGTCTTTAGACCCGAACCGTGTCCGATGCTATATTATGCTTATTTTCTCCATAACATCGAGACTGGTCGTCTCAGCGAGTCAGCGCCACCCTCCCCCGTCTCTCCGAGGCGAGCTACAGCGGAGGGTTGCGTCATGCAGAAGTTGAACAGCTACGTTTTCACAGACTTTCATATCCCCCCAGCTCAACCTATAAATTAACGTAGGAATGAGCCTAGATGCATATCAATTGTCCATTGTGTGACCTGTCCTGTTGTAGGTGTTAAGCGACGTGCACGTCACGTCATTAAAATACAATGCAACCACATACCAAATCAGCATTGTAACACTGTACTTGAAAACATTAGTTACTAGTTACTTTGTAGATTTTGACTATTACAGAACATACATAAATATATATATCAGGGATTCCGTTAACCGGCCATTGACCGGTAACATGTTTAATTGGCCGGTATATTATAAACACCACCGGCCACCGTGGCCGGTTGGGAAAATGCTGTTATTAGGCTATTTTATCATTTAAGACTATTATTAATATTATTATTTGCATAAAGTAGTTGGCTACAACCATTACAATCATAATCATTTAAAGTTTATATCATGATCTGACTGTGGTTTAATTCCGACAGCCTGCTCGGCTGCTGCTGTGCGCTGCGGTTATAGAATAGCCTATTCCTTGTACGATGGTGTCGCGCGTTGAAAATATCAGAGCTACAAGCTCACAGCACGTCGCAACACGCCGCGTTGTGAGCTTGTATGTCTGCTATTTTTGATACGCCACAACACAGCTGAGAGACACAGCTGTGTCTCCTCCTAATCAGTGCTGAGTAGGGTGGTTCGCTCGGGTGTTGATAAACAGAACCAGGATTTTCCGAGGTGATAGAATCTGAACCAAACCGGACCCAATTGTTGATAAAGGGACCCGTCTCGAACACGTGTGGGTCGTGGATATTATGCAAGCACAGTGACTGTCTGTCTGCAATGGATAAAGTAGTGAAAGTTGGTGAAAGCAACTATAGAGGCAAGTAATCAACCTCACGCAAGGCCACATATATCATGACATATATAATTAACGTTAACAAAACAAAACAAAACCTACTTTTGCATATCAAGGTTGAATGAGAATCGATGTAAAGCCCAAAATATATATTAATGTCTTTACACTGTGCGACGGTGTTTTACACTGTGCGACACCCTCGCCCCCATTTTTCAGGCGGACCAGCGGTTCTTGTATTTACGGGGCCAGAGCTCAGCTCTGGACCTGTTTTAAGATTGGCAGTATTCTGTTTCTGCCACTTTTCGCAGTTCTGGCTGAACCGTGCTGTCGCTTTTTACGAAACTCGGCCATATGGTAGATGGTCATGAAAAACTATCAAGAAATAATTCTCACAATCTTTCGTCAAAAGGTGGCGCTATAGCAAAATGCCAACTTTGAACAGGTGCAACTCATGCCCTGTTTGACCTACAGCCATGAAACTTCAATATACATATGCGTCTACTCATGATCAACAACTTTCACACTCTGACTTTTGACCTCTGACCTTTAGATCTCGCACCATCTCCTCCTGGGATTTTTGAGTAATCTGCACGAAACGTTTTACACATGAACTTTGGACCTATGCCGACAAACATGTGCAAAAGATTTTCCATAAGTGAAAAAATGAAGCTTTAATGAGCCAAAGAATATTGCAGTTTTATGACAATTATTCATCTGCCCCTAACACATACATGCAGACTCACATTTCTTTGAAACTTTGCGGTAATGTTGAGGGTCATTCCAAATATCACTGAAACCAATCTTACTCCAATTGGTCAAAGGGGGGCGCTATAGCGATTTTTTGAAAATGCAAACTTTAAACAGGCAAAAGTCATGCCTCGTTTGGCCGACAGCCATTAAACCTGCTTACACATGTGCCTTGACTCATGAGGAACACATGTATCACGTTGACCAGTAAGCTCCGCCCTTAGATTGTCCGCAATTTTGAGCAGTTTGAAAAACACTTAAACCCAGGATTTTTCAGCTATTTGCGTGAAACTGTATCATCTGAGTGATATCCTTTTTCACAGGTTCTTATCTGTTGGTCCAATGGCTTCTCCCTTAAACGTGTGCCTCACATGCCAGTTCAAGCCTCACTTGATGCAGACTCATTTAAGTTGAATTGCAAAAAACATGACTGTATCAATGAATACATGTGCAAACAGTAAAGATAACATGAAATGCTTATTTGAGAGTAAGTTTTTTCAATATATGACGTACTTCATTGTGAAAATAGCCGATCTACAATCTCACAACTTTTCAGATAGCAACGTTTTGTGAGCTTGTAGATCGGCTGCTTTCACTGGTTTCGGTTTCGAGGAGACATACAATTTCTCTATTGGTAAATGGTTTGTGAACGAGTGATCTTAGTGTTAGTGAAACAGGGGCTTGGTTCATGACAGAAGGCAAAAGTTTATGATCTTCAACAGACAACTTCAGCCTGGATGAAGCTATAGCACTACAGGTAGTGGTACTACAGGTAAGCGGTCTCGAGACCGAGACCGGTCTCGAGTACTACAACCCAATTTTACTAAAATTGGACCCGATCTTAAATGGACCCGGGGAAAATGGAGCCGATCCGGCCGGGTCTTTAGACCCGAACCGTGTCCGATGCTATATTATGCTTATTTTCTCCATAACATCGAGACTGGTCGTCTCAGCGAGTCAGCGCCACCCTCCCCCGTCTCTCCGAGGCGAGCTACAGCGGAGGGTTGCGTCATGCAGAAGTTGAACAGCTACGTTTTCACAGACTTTCATATCCCCCCAGCTCAACCTATAAATTAACGTAGGAATGAGCCTAGATGCATATCAATTGTCCATTGTGTGACCTGTCCTGTTGTAGGTGTTAAGCGACGTGCACGTCACGTCATTAAAATACAATGCAACCACATACCAAATCAGCATTGTAACACTGTACTTGAAAACATTAGTTACTAGTTACTTTGTAGATTTTGACTATTACAGAACATACATAAATATATATATCAGGGATTCCGTTAACCGGCCATTGACCGGTAACATGTTTAATTGGCCGGTATATTATAAACACCACCGGCCACCGTGGCCGGTTGGGAAAATGCTGTTATTAGGCTATTTTATCATTTAAGACTATTATTAATATTATTATTTGCATAAAGTAGTTGGCTACAACCATTACAATCATAATCATTTAAAGTTTATATCATGATCTGACTGTGGTTTAATTCCGACAGCCTGCTCGGCTGCTGCTGTGCGCTGCGGTTATAGAATAGCCTATTCCTTGTACGATGGTGTCGCGCGTTGAAAATATCAGAGCTACAAGCTCACAGCACGTCGCAACACGCCGCGTTGTGAGCTTGTATGTCTGCTATTTTTGATACGCCACAACACAGCTGAGAGACACAGCTGTGTCTCCTCCTAATCAGTGCTGAGTAGGGTGGTTCGCTCGGGTGTTGATAAACAGAACCAGGATTTTCCGAGGTGATAGAATCTGAACCAAACCGGACCCAATTGTTGATAAAGGGACCCGTCTCGAACACGTGTGGGTCGTGGATATTATGCAAGCACAGTGACTGTCTGTCTGCAATGGATAAAGTAGTGAAAGTTGGTGAAAGCAACTATAGAGGCAAGTAATCAACCTCACGCAAGGCCACATATATCATGACATATATAATTAACGTTAACAAAACAAAACAAAACCTACTTTTGCATATCAAGGTTGAATGAGAATCGATGTAAAGCCCAAAATATATATTAATGTCTTTACACTGTGCGACGGTGTTTTACACTGTGCGACGGTGTTTTACACTGTGCGACACCCTCGCCCCCATTTTTCAGGCGGACCAGCGGTTCTTGTATTTACGGGGCCAGAGCTCAGCTCTGGACCTGTTTTAAGATTGGCAGTATTCTGTTTCTGCCACTTTTCGCAGTTCTGGCTGAACCGTGCTGTCGCTTTTTACGAAACTCGGCCATATGGTAGATGGTCATGAAAAACTATCAAGAAATAATTCTCACAATCTTTCGTCAAAAGGTGGCGCTATAGCAAAATGCCAACTTTGAACAGGTGCAACTCATGCCCTGTTTGACCTACAGCCATGAAACTTCAATATACATATGCGTCTACTCATGATCAACAACTTTCACACTCTGACTTTTGACCTCTGACCTTTAGATCTCGCACCATCTCCTCCTGGGATTTTTGAGTAATCTGCACGAAACGTTTTACACATGAACTTTGGACCTATGCCGACAAACATGTGCAAAAGATTTTCCATAAGTGAAAAAATTAAGCTTTAATGAGCCAAAGAATATTGCAGTTTTATGACAATTATTCATCTGCCCCTAACACATACATGCAGACTCACATTTCTTTGAAACTTTGCGGTAATGTTGAGGGTCATTCCAAATATCACTGAAACCAATCTTACTCCAATTGGTGAAAGGGGGGCGCTATAGCGATTTTTTGAAAATGCAAACTTTAAACAGGCAAAAGTCATGCCTCGTTTGGCCGACAGCCATTAAACCTGCTTACACATGTGCCTTGACTCATGAGGAACACATGTATCACGTTGACCAGTAAGCTCCGCCCTTAGATTGTCCGCAATTTTGAGCAGTTTGAAAAACACTTAAACCCAGGATTTTTCAGCTATTTGCGTGAAACTGTATCATCTGAGTGATATCCTTTTTCACAGGTTCTTATCTGTTGGTCCAATGGCTTCTCCCTTAAACGTGTGCCTCACATGCCAGTTCAAGCCTCACTTGATGCAGACTCATTTAAGTTGAATTGCAAAAAACATGACTGTATCAATGAATACATGTGCAAACAGTAAAGATAACATGAAATGCTTATTTGAGAGTATGTTTTTTCAATATATGACGTACTTCATTGTGAAAATAGCCGATCTACAATCTCACAACTTTTCAGATAGCAACGTTTTGTGAGCTTGTAGATCGGCTGCTTTCACTGGTTTCGGTTTCGAGGAGACATACAATTTCTCTATTGGTAAATGGTTTGTGAACGAGTGATCTTAGTGTTAGTGAAACAGGGGCTTGGTTCATGACAGAAGGCAAAAGTTTATGATCTTCAACAGACAACTTCAGCCTGGATGAAGCTATAGCACTACAGGTAGTGTCTCAGCCTGTGAGTCTGAAGTTTGAGAGTTTGATTCCTGTCAATGGCAATAGGTTGAGCTGTCTGTTTCTCTCACTCTGTCTGTCTATCTGGCTCTGGTAGGTGGGTCATTCCACTTTACAATTGCATCGCACAAAACATGACTGCATCAAATAATGCATGTGCAATTTTTTAAGATAACATGAAATGCTTATTTGAGAGTATGTTTTTACAACGTGTGACATACTTCATTGTGAAAATAGCCGATCTACAATCAAACAACATCTTGTAGATCGGCTACTTTCACTAGTTCGTTCTAAGGAGACAAAAACAATCTTTATTGCTAAATGGTTTGTGAACCAGTGATCTAGAGTAGTTCGGGACACAGAGGCTTGGTTCATAATGGACGGAAATAATTATAGATGTCAACAGATACTATCAGGGAGGCCATATATCTAGCTCAATGAGAAGAGAGGCAGCCTGTGAGTCCGTAGGTCACTAGTTCCATCCCTGTCCCCGACAATGTATTGAGGTGATCATGATTTCGCTTTCACATAGTGTTTCTTGAGGATAGACTTAGGCGTTGTTTTACTGAGGTTAGTGTTAGTGAGGGTTTAAAATGCTCATTTGTTAATTTTATGGTATAAGTCTAATTATAATACTACAATTCATTTGTGTCGTCTAGATGAAATACAAAAATATTCAACCTACGTTTTCACTAGTTCAGGTCTCTTGGTCCAATGGCTTCCTGCTTAAGTGTATGCCTCACAACCTCAAGGTCGCTAGTTCAAACCTCACTTGATGCAGACTTCATTTAAAGTCCATTGCAAACAACAAGACTATATCAATGAGTACATGTGCAAGTGTTAAAGATAACATGAAATGCTTATTTGAGGGTGTTTTTTCAATGTATGACATACTTCATTGTGAAAATAGCCAATCTACAATCTCACAACTTTTCAGATAGCAACGTGTTTCTGAGCTTGTAGATCAGCTACTTTCACCAGTTTCAGCCAGGGGCTTGGTTCATGACAGAAGGCAAAAATGTATGATCTTCAACAGACAACTTCAGCCTGGACGAAGCTGTAGCACTACAGGTCGTGTCTCAGCCTGTGAGTCCGAAGGTCGAGCGTTCGATTCCTGTCAATAGCAATAGGTTGAGGTGTCCATGTGTGAGGTTCTTAACCTGGGATTGCCCCCCTGCGTCCTATGTATGTCCACCTCAGCTGGGTCGAGCTTAAAAGTAATTTCACCTGTTGGAATCATTTGCTTTGTCTCAATTTCAATCTATTCCGTTTCCATGTCTTATTGTGCTATTATTGCACTTTGCGCCCGCCTGCCTGCCTGCCCGCCTGCCCGCCTGCCTGCCTGCCTGCCTTTTTTTCTCTCAAGTTGAGTGTTCTATGCTTCTATGGCTTATTCTGCAAATTACTTATAGTTTCTTCTTTCTTTTTTCTCTCTGCAAAACCTGGCCCCGTGTTATAGCTGCAGCTATATTCTTGTATTTGTTTTACTGAGGATAAGTGTAGAAATAGGTTTAAGATTAGGTATAGTTTTAGTTTTACTGAGGTTAAGATTAGGAATAAGGTTAGGGTTAGGGGCATAGTTCACTGATATATTTAGGAATACCAGGCGAATACCGCCGGAATACCGCCGGGGCGACTGTGTTTTGGGACGAGCGGGCGTTTTGGTATTCGTCACGCAGCAGTTCACTCATGCCCACTTTATTCATTTCATTTTTGGCAAGCGACAAAAAATGCCTTGCGGAAACCCTGATATATACATATATATATATATATTTTTTTTTTAAGCTCGGGTCCTCACGGGTCCATACGGGTCTATCCATTTAAAATGGATCCGACCAAGCCCCGTGGGAATTGGAACCTACCCGACCCTGCCCGACGGACAAGTCAATATTTTGGCCCCGAAAATGTTCGGTTCTCGGGTATTCGGTTCCGGGCGGACCCGTGCTACCCTCTAGTGTACACCTTTAAGAGAAACTATGACGTATCGATGCAGCCAGGAAGTGAGTGGTAGAATGTATGCTCTGTACTGTGCAAGTTACCATCAGTAAAGCATTTTGATTCTACTATAACCTCAACAAGTGGTGTGGACATTCAGCTCATTACATCGGCTCCTGTGATCCAGATGGCGCTCATCCCAGCGGCTGCTGTAAACCCGATTGCGCTCAGCCCCACTGGAATGGCCCTCCCCTCGGCGACCTCCATGGCGCCCATCGGGCCCTGAACGACCTGCCACCCGCACCCCTGCCACCTTTTCTGGGAGTCGTCACACTTCCTCCTCAGCAACACGTCCCCGGCGAAAAACCTGCTTGGGTTACGTTCACGTGAACCATCTCCCCGCAAAGAGTGCCAAAGGGAGGTTATCATGCCTCGACCGCCCCATACATGTCGAGGATCTTTCCTCTAACCACCGGCATTGGGAGGCCTTGTGATGCGCCCCAAACCGGCTTTTCTGCAAAGAAGACCAAGGCCAACCGCCAGACGGGGTCCCAGCAGCAGCCGAAGCCTGACGACGACGAGTCCCAGAACTCCCCGCCTAAGGACTCTTAGACTGAGCAGACTTAAGTCTCTAGTATTATTGTTCAATATTCATGGTGTTTTGACATGTTGGGGCTGGAAAGCCGTTTGCCATGTTTGAACTGAATTGTGTTATTAAAAACGAAAATTTAAAAAAAAGAAATAAAACATTTCCATTTGCAATAGTATATTTGAACGTGAAATGTAATCTAGACAGGTCAGTCGGAATAAGTTGTTTTGTTTTGTTTTCTTAAAAAGAAAGGAAGGGATAGTGTACACCTTTAAGAGAAACTATGACGTCATTATGCAGTCAGGAAGCGAGTGGTAGAATGTATGCTCTGTACCAAAGATTGTTAATATAGAAAGATACACATTCTCCATTGGAGCCACTAGACTAGAGGCGAAGTAGTACACAAATCCTACAAATGGTCTCCTAAGTAGGCGTGGTTGTCTTCTCCCCCGACCATCCCACCACCCTCTCCCCCTCCCCTCTCCCTGGCTGACAACGTCATGTGGATGTGGATTTGTGTATTTTCTTAATTAAAGAAAATAAATGCTTTACATGTTTGAAAGTGCACTGTTATTGCCCTTTAAATTGAATTGAATTGTTATTGGCAAAGATGATTTTAAAGAAACCCCAAAAAATCCCACCACAAACTCACACGTATTATTCAGTCTTATCTTCTGCTAGATATGCTCCTAATTCTGCTCAACATTGTAACAGGTCCTTTTATTTATAAGGTATATATTTTACCACTATAGACTATAATGTGTTTAGCATGAATGTTTAGCAAAATGTCATGATTTCCAAATCATACCCATCAACCAAGACAGTTAATAATGGAAAATGATATTATTGAGCATTGGAACACACATTTTATTTAATTTTTGAAATGTCCATAATGATTTCACGTAGGCCTACCACATTCACATATAGAATCTCAGTTTATTAGTTTTTAGAACATCTTATGGGGACAGAGCATAGAGTTCAAATCTAATATAATAATACAATATAATATAAGGGACAGACAGAGCCCTCTATGTCTCGTCCGTCAGACTGCAGATGGACTCTTCAGATATCTTCCCAGATCTCGCGAGAGTGTGTTGCTAGGATAGAGAAAGGTGGATAACAAAGTAGATTTTCTCCTAATTTGTGTCACAAAAAAAAAAGCCATTTTAGTATGAAAATCGTGCATATTTTGTGTCTTGTGACGATCGGGTCCAATATTTAGTTCAGTGACCATGGAGCTAAAGAATGGTTCAGAAGCTGTGTTCACGTTGACTCTTCCATTGGAATCAAATAGACTCCAACTTGCTTCCTGTCTCCTAAAAAGGTGTCCACCTACGTCATGCAGAAAATAGGAGAAACGGGAAGTAAACCGGAGAATGCGCCTCTTGCTATTTTCCTCTTGGTCTGTACTGTGCAAGCTACCATCAGTAAGGCATTTTGATTCTATTATAACTTCAACAAGTGGTGTGGACTTTCAGCTCATTACAACTGAACACCTAGACACAGCACAGCCACATGCAAAGAGCATAGTGTTGATATCCTGAGCATTTGGCTCATTGTCTGTCACAAAATCGTGGGATAAAAATTTAAAAGAAAAAATATATATATATATACTGGTGGGTGTGTGTGTGTGTGTGTGTGTGTGTGTGTGTGTGTGTGTGTGTGTTTCCAATAATTAAAATAGCAGATCTACTAGCTCACAACACATCACAATGCTATTTTCACAGTTTTCTGAACATTTCTGGAAAATCTTTGACATTATTTTGTCTATGCAGCAACGCATTGATATTAAAAAAGAAAATGTAATTTCTACTTTTGAACAGTTGTGTAGGCCTATGTACTTGTCAATACTTAAATGTGTGCTTGTTTAAGTACTTGCTTTTATAAATATTTGACAAACTTTCACTTTTAGTGGAGTAATATTTGCCCAGTTCTTGTCCACCACACTCTGTTTATTATCGTGTAGAGGGAACCTGATATAATGTTATGTGATGATATGCTTGACACATTTTGGTTTAAATGAATTTGTCTAAATATCATAATTGTCCATTAGTAATAGAGTCATATTGGTGGAACTGGAAAATAATTGTTATAATATTAAGTTGTGAAAAAAATTAATTAAAATGAATTGCATTATAGCTCATCTAAACTAATCACCCCTGGGGGTCCCTGGAATCCACTTTGAATACCACTGGGCCAGAGAGTACAGCTATTAGAACATGCAATAGAGACAAGGCAATTGCAAAGCACTATTTAGAAGAAAATCACGCCTCCCCCTCCAACACATTCTTCTCACTCCCAACTCATCACATACTGATGATTGGTCAGAACCCACTTGGTGTCACTGGGTCAACACACTGTAGACTTTGTGGAAATAGAGCATGTTACCCCATCACACAAAATGTACTGGATTCAAGCATTAAATACGACATCAAACGGTCTGAATGATGACTTCAGTTTAAATAGCTTTTTATAAATGCATATGTAATTTCTGCTATGTGAAAATGATTGTGTGTGTTAATATAACTCAAAGTATTTCATAAAGAATATGCATGCCAAATATGAAAAAGTGTAAATGTGTAATCAGATTTTCTGCACTTATTTGTTACTCTTGTTAATTTGAGATCCAACAAAATAATTGACTTAGCCTAGGCTTATATAAGAGCTTGGAAAAATGACTTAAGTTATTCCCTAGTCAAGTACTGTATATGCTGAATAGGTCACTATTTAAATGACTGTGGCTCACAAACAAATGTTTCTTCCATTATTTCCGCTCAGACTGTGGCTCTGGAACACTATAATGGAAGTCACGCTGTTGAATGTCAATACATTTAAAATGCTGTTCAATTCAATTTAAAAGGCTGTTTAGGTTTTATTATTTTGTACAGATTCTGACATAATTGAAAACTGACTGTCAAAATCAGCATCTTAACCAGCTCAGTTGCTGCAAAAATAAAGACACTTTTGTTTGATGTGATTATTTTCACTCGTCATATAGATGTCTCCCGATCCCATAGCTGCTACATCCAAACGATGCCTTTTCAATCTGCTTTGCAAAGTTTTTGTGTCTACTCTGTCATTTCCCACAATGCCCATGTGTGCTGAAAACCAGGCGAATGTGACCACACATTGCCTTGTGCTCTAGAGTGTGTTTCCATTATATCATATGATATGTCTTGCCAGTTGCCTATGATTAGATGTTGCCAAACTGTACTGAGCAGATGCAGTGTCACTACATTTCAAAGCTCTACTAGGCTTCGGTTGCTGCAGCCACTCTGAAGCCATTTTGACTTCATATAACTCAACTACAGATACAGGGGTCTATGTCTTGTAACAAGCTACAATGCTGCTTCTAAGTATGGTGTCAACAGAATTAATGACCAACTCTGCAGGGAAGCAGACTGGTATAAATACACTGGGAACTAACAAGACACAGGTGAAATCTAGGACAATCAACACAGGGATTGGCTAGGGCAAATAGCACACAGGTGACACAAATGAACAATAATCACAAGCTGGAGAGACAAGACAGGAAACAACTACGATGGAAGACAGGAAACACAAGACCACTACTTCAAAATAAGGTACAAGAAACACAAGAACACACTTAAAAAAAAGCCACAGAAACACAGATCCTGACATTGGTTCTCAATTTTGGGTCCAGGGACCACCAGCGGCCCAAATGGACCCTTAAAGGTCTTAAAGGCTTTGAACACTCGAAAGGCATGGCGAGAGAGTATGTTTTGCACCCTGTCCGTCACCGTCGCTGCAGAACTGTGCACGCACACTTCCTGGATAGCAATTCAGAATCTCTGCCCCCAATTTTTCACATGGGCCTGTGATAGCACCACCAGGAGGCTTAATTGTGCAAAACATTTTTTAAAATATTACTCCTAACGATTTTATCCAAACATCACGCAAATGGGTACACAGTATCTCTATACTGCCTCTGCTCTCAACCATGCAGTGGAGGGATGCGGTTATGTTTACTGTATGTATGGTGGTGATTACTGTATGCTAAATGTAGAGACATTTCGGCTTCGTCCACACGTACACGGGTATTTTCATAAACGTAGCTTTTTATATGCGTTTTGGGGGGTTCGTCCACACGCAAACGCGTTTTTGGTCCATGTAAACGCATCTTTTTGAAAACTCCGGCCACAGTGTAGATTTCTAAAAACGGCGTTTATGCGTCGCCGTGTGGGCGGCGTAAACGGAGTTTTTCACATTATAAGCATGCGCAGTTGAGAGTACTGTAATATAATATAATATGATATAATAATTAGCCTATAGCCTACATCATTTATTTAATATTCCTTTCCTCACTGTCATTGCATGTTGACCGCGCATACACTTGTCTTCCATTAATGGTAGGCTATGTTCTACATATAGGAACGAATTATATTCTGTAGGCCTATGAATAAACAAAATTGAGTTTGCACCGAAGAAACATTTTGCAAAATTAATGTTACTCTGTCAATCATAATTAACAATCAAATCAAACGTGTAGACTCGTCGCTCCAGTAAATTTCATACAATGACCTTTTCATGCTGCTCTTTTTAACCCAGCACCCCAACAAGTGATGTGCATTCAAATCTGCATTTTTATCATTTAAAAAAATCGCCATTTAATAGGCTACTGGGTTGTGGGACACAGGCACTCATTTATCAAATATTTCCAAGTGACATAATTACATAATTGGCCTACAAGCAATTAAAATCAAGCGATTTAAAAACAATCTAACATATTTACAATGTTATAAGTTAGATGGTTAATCATTCACCCATTTAAAAGGTGCCATAACAGTCATACAGATCTAAAGGATTTAGCTGGAATATTTTCATGGAGAGAGCGGTCTCTCAACTTGGGTAGCCTACAGTTATATATAACCGACATAAGCGCAGGAGCTCTTCTTCACGTTGTGTGTTTTTGATCACAGGACTTCAGCAGGAGATTGGAGATGGGTAACTCCCACCAAACACCAGCCATTATCCATTAATGTTTAAGCATTCATTAATCACTCACTCCATAAATGTTCAGATTGTGACATTCTGACCAGGGCAGGCTATCCCTCATCATGAATGTGCATGGTGTTATGGGCTTTTTATTTGCAAAACAGCAGCAGTCAGGTCTCAACAGAGCGCACATTGCGCACTGCTCTATTAATGGGTTAAATTAAAATACAAACCTAATCCATTCGGTACGATGTGATGGTATCATTCTTGACAAAAGAAAGTTTATACCGTGACCGTCACAGAATATGGTAATCCCACTGGCAAACCCTGTAGGACTATAATAAAAAATCAATAAGGTAGGACCGTAGGAAGGTTTGCGCTCTGACAGAAAAGGCTTTACCAAAAGTTACAGCCAGGTGCGAGATGTCAGCAATGACGTCGAGAAACAATAGAATATTTTTTTGCATCCAAAGAGCCACAACATATTTTTGTCAATGTGTGCATCTTCTCGTAGGCTAATTCAATAATCACCATTTAATAGTGAGTGTAGTAAAAGTTGCAGGACAGTTTGTGCTCCGGTGGAGAGCTGCGCATTGGGCAGGAGCCAGCTGGTGATGCTGACGTCGTTCTGAAGTAGATAGTCTATCTATGGTTTGTCTGTAAAACATCTATACAGTAGGCAAGGCTATTTAACCTATAGGCTGTTTGATGGGAAAGCATTGCGATGGAGAAATCACATCCAATATAAACTAAAACAACTGGATGTGAATCACCCATGTTACCTCGTAACCTCGCTGCCTCTGTGATCGCCGACGGTCTATTTGAAGAAATAATCCACCGTTTACTTTGAGTTGAGGACATGAAGAATGCAGGCCTACGTTTTCAATCACACTAGTTTGGCTGAATATCCACAACATGTCATGTTATGGTTTAATTAACTTTAAGGGGAGCTGGTCACCTTGCGCTGGAGTGACTGTGACAGCCTCAAATTACTAATGCGTGCCTCGGATGAATTTGTATTTCGAGCCCACAAAATACTAATTTGAGGCCACAAGATAGTTAGGACGAGTTTACTTAACTTGTACTTAAGTACAGTGCTTGAGTAAATTTACTCAGGCCATGTTTTTAGAGACATTTTTAATTGGATTATGCAACATAATAGCCTATATGTGCATTCATCATATTCTTTATTGTGGTGGAGAAATGTTTGCTATTCAAGGATTATTATTATTATAATAATATTATTAACATTATTCGTTGCGCACTGGTCCAATACAATATAAACCAATGCGCTGTTGGTTATATCTATACACACCCACAGCCTGGCACACAACATTCTATCTTCTAATTCTCCAGGAATGTCTGTGATTATAATTTTCCTATTATCAGCAGATGTGAGAGTGTCAATTCCTTGTGTCTATTGTGTTTATATAAGATGATAGTCTATTCAAAGAAGACAATTTGTGCCGCGTGATGCCATTCGCTCCAAATGACACACCTCAGGTTGTATTCATGGATTAGGCCTACATAGGAAATAATGAACTGATTACAATAATATACAATTCTCTCAAATCAGTAACAGGTAGGTGATACATATGTCCATCAAATATGGTTTTATTGAAAGGCAATCCAAGGTTAGAGCTTGGAAACCAACCTTCGGAGAATGTCTGACGGCTTGGATCGCCTCAGTGCGGCTGCAGAGTTCATCTTGGAATTTGTCATTACAATTTTACTGTAATCCACAAAAGTGTGACTGTTAATTCCTTGTGTCAATACATTGTTTTTATCACCGGTGTTATATCTTATATTTAGCTTTTATGAAATGTCTGAGATCATTGTTTTTTTTTTGGAAGATTGGAAATGTATTTTATTGAGTGGTAATCAAATCATAATTGATACACAGAAGTAACATAGACACTTCAGAGATTAGATAGAAAGTTTACAAGACAGATATAAACTTTTATTTTATTTAATAAAAGGAGGATTAATGAAGGATTAATGCACACGGGTGCTTCGATGTTGGTTGGGGTAATTAATGACTATAGCAACATGTCATCCCGACCCTACGAGACACTTTACCAAGTTCATTCATTCAGGAAATATTATTATATTAATATTTAGAGAATACATATTTTTATTGACATTTTAATAAAATAAATATAGGCGCTGTGGATTCGTCTGTCTCATCGGGACTCAGGGACGGAGGGACCAAATAATAATAATATATAATAATTTGTTATGTTCTGCAAGCACTTAAGTTGCTCTAACATATATGTTGCAAAGTAGCCTGTCTATTAACAATAATAATAATAATAGCCTACTGGCACCGGTGATAAAAACACAACGTCAGACATTCCCCGAAGGTTGGATTCCAAGCTCTTAACCTTGGATTGCCTTTCAATAAAACCATATTTGATGGACACATCTGTATCACCTACCTGTTACTGATTTGAGAGAATTTTATATTATTGCAATCAGTTCATTATTTCCTTTGTAATCCATGAATAAAACTGAAGTGTGTCATTTGGAGCAAATGGCATGGCGCAGCATTGACGTAGCACTTTAATTCCTGGGCCAGGCGCAACAGCGCATTGGTTTGTATTTTATTATTAAAGATAAATCTTTAATAATAAAGATATATTTGTCTGTCATCGCGAGACTACAGTTGTTGACCGCTGTGAATAGACAGTCTCGCGATGACAGCTGCGTTTTTACCGTCTTAATGCGTTTTCATGTGGACAGAGAGATTTTTATAAACGGGGCCGTGTAGACGCGGAGGTTTACAAAAACGAAAACGATAAATCTGCGTTTATGAAAATACCCGTGTACGTGTGGACGAAGCCTTCAACTGCCCCTAGCGGCCTAACGGCAAGGCCGACGGAAATGGCAGTGGATGTATTGGATGCAGCCCGTGTTATCAAAGAAAAAATGCGACAATGGCCAAAACTCAATTATTCTCTCAATTATTATTATCATTATCTCTGGAACAGAAGGTCCAATCTGCTCAGTTCAAAGTTTGTTGGGTGCGGTTTTTTTTCTTTTCATGTAAAAGGTTTGGTAATTGTTCGGATGTGTGTGTATACATACACACACACACACGCACGTGTGTGTGTGTGTGTGTGTGTGTGTGTGTGTGTGTGTGTGTGTGTGTGTGTGTGTGTGTGTGTGTGTGTGTGTGTGTGTGTATGTATGTATGTTTGTATGTATGTATGTATGTATGTATATATATATATATATATATTTTTTTTTCCTTCTTCTTACATACATACATAGGCCTACCGTATATCTAGGTGTGCCCTGGGATATTTTAGCTATGCCAGGTGTGCCTTGACAGGTACCCTCACAAAAACATGCAGTAATCCTGGTCTCTATTTTGGTCAATATCACCTTGGTCGATATCCCCAAGGTGACAGTGAGGAGGGTGCCAGTGGACGATGCCTCACAGGTGAGTTGATTTCCGGTCTGACCTACGATTCTGACACTTTTGAATAGCCAACGTACAAACGTTCATATAGTAAAATAACACAACCATTGGATGGATTCATGAACCTGTCCTCACCAGTGTTGGAAAGTAACTAAAGTTATATGTAACTTAAAGTAATATTACTTTTTTCCAGTAACTAGTAAAGTAACTAATTACTTTCACGTTTTGAGTAATAATATTACTTTTACTTTTTTCCAAAAGTAAGTTATTACTTTTTTTCACGAGCCTTGGTGGTACTCTGGGCTTGAGTGTGTTTATTGTCTCCGCCAGGCCGAAAGGCATGGCGAGAGAGTATGTTTTGCCCCCTGTCCGTCCGTCCGTCCGTCATTCTATCTGTGTACAGCTAATCTCCGGCACTGTTGGCTTGATCGCAGCGAAACTGTGCACACACACTCCCTGGATGCCACAGCAGAACCTCCGCCCCAAATCTTTCACATGGGCCTTTTATAGAGCCACCAGGAGGCCGATTTGTGCAAAACATATTTTTTGACAGTACTCCTATTTATTTTGTAGATCGCAAATCGGTACAAAGTATCTCTATAGTCATTAAACGAAACGGGTCTTTCAGATTTTTCATATTCCATCCTGATTGGCTAAAAATGGCTTCCAAAGTTTGCAGGAGTGCTCCGTTTTGAACAAAATGCCTCAAATCATGAACACAGCATGCAATCTCCGTGAAATTTTGCACGCATATTTCCACTATGCCGAGGAAGAAATGCCACTTGAATATTGTCAAATCAGCCTCATGGTGGCGCTATAACAGGCTGATTCAGGTTTTTACCTATAACTGCACCGATCTGTGTAAAACTTTGTATGCAGAGGTCAAGGAAAAACCTCTGCCCTGCATTTATCACATCTGCCTTTTATAGCGCCACCAGGAGGCCGACTTATGTAAAACATTTTTTTTAGATTACTCCTTCCGATTTTATCCAAATTTCACGCAAATTGGTACACATGATCTCTATAGTCATGTGATCAAGACGGATGTGTTTGATTGTTCATATTCCATCCTGATTGGCTAAGATTGACATCTAAAGTTTGCAGTAGTGGCTTGTTTTGAACAAAATGCCGCAAATCATGAACGCTGCGTCCGATTGCGGTTAAACTTTGCACGCACATTCACACTATGTGGGGGAACAAATGCCACCCTTTTAACATTGGCCTGTTATAGCGCCACCAGGAGGTCTAATTAAGCAAAACAGAACAGAATGCCTCAAATCCTGAATGCAGTGTCCGATTGCCATGCCAGGCCTAAGAAGAAATGGAACCCTTTTCACATGGGCCTATTATAGCGCCACCAGGAGGCCACAATAACCTACCTGACCTGGCGGAGACGTGTGCTCCGAGGAGCACTTTTTCTAGTTTGATCCTGTGTTGTTTTTGGTCCATTGATATAATGGTAGACTGGTTGGGATCGAGTTGCTTTGCAGGTTGCTGATCCGGTCTAAGTCTACACTCTAGAGCGGATACGGAAACATTGCGCACTTGTCTGTGTGTGAATTATCGGCTGCGGAAGGGCGGGCCTTAGTGATGAGCGGGCCGACCCGTAACCCGCCGGTCCCGCGGGTCAACCGCAATTATGCGGGCTGCGGGGTGTGCGGGTCAGCCGCTCTCACACGCAAAAAAATAAAATAAAACTATTTTGAACAACATGCTTGTTTATTTAGCCCATGACAATGTTGTGCTACTGTAGACATTTAAAGCGACTTTGGGTACTTAAAAGAGCGCTATATAATATATATATATATTCCCACCGTGGGTCGCGGGGCGGGTTGAGCCATAGATTTATATATGGGTTCGCGGGGCGGGTTGAGGCGGGTTGGGTTCCGAGGCGGGTTGGGGCGGGGCGGGTCATGAAAAAAACCAACCCGCACATCACTAGCGGGCCTTAAACCGGATCAAACAGTGTTGTTTTGTGTCCTCCTGATGCTTTCAGTTTTGATGGCCAGTCAGTCATATAGAAATGTTCGTTTTTTATCAGTTTGAGCCCAGGTGTTTGAATTTGAATATTTTATTAGGCAAAAAATACATTACATACATTTAAAATACTTTGTCTAAAAGGTCCTTCCAAAAAAGTCATTGCGGTCTTGTTTCCATTGAGGTACTTAGTATTCAATTCATAGTCAAATGGTTTTCATTTAGTCTGTAAGTTATGAATTCATACACAGTAAAAGTCTTAGTGTTCATTTAATTCAAATGAGTGTACAAATGGAACCAAATGGACCCATCATGTCATGTGTACAGAACACTTTTAGAGTTAAATCAACAATGAGGATTTTACAATATAGGCTGCAGAAAAGAGAAAAAAACAACTGCTAATGTTGAAAATGCTAAGTCAGACTTTTGGGGGAAAAGGATGCAATTACTGGGGGCGAGAAAAAAAAAGTTAAGTAAAATAATAAGTAACTAGTTACTTTTGGCAGGGAATAATATGTAAAGTAAAGATATTACTTTTTAAACAAGTAATATATTACTGGTTTTGAGTAACTTTTCCAACGCTGGTCCTCACCACACAGCCATGACTGTCACTTTGGATTGGAGGACCATGACAGCATGAGCATCATTGCTCACCTTTGCGTTTTACTGCATTGTGATGGTTGAGTTCTGTATTCTAGTTGTTAATAATGTACATTCAGTGCAGAGATTATTTCAAATCTAACAGGGGATTTTGTAAAGCGTGTCAGTTGCATTGTTATTGTTCAGCATTATAGTGTATAAAGTTCATGTTCATGTCTCAACCACTGCACCACTTAAACACAACAAAGATTCTAATTTACTTCAAGATATAGCAGATATACCAGCTCACATGCTGTGACATATTATGGGCTTGTGAATTGTTAGAAAACTTAGACTTACTAGTTACATTGTACACAAATGATGTATACAAACAAACACCCCATGGATCACCTGCCAGTAAGTTCCGATTCATCCTCATTATTGTTGGCTATTATTTTTGTAATAATGATGAATAAAGTTATTTGTGTTTTTAATCATCTTCATCATTAACATGAATGACAATATAAAACACTAACATAATGACACATTAATTTTCCCCCCAGTTTCTGGTCAGCTGCAAAATGCCAGGTCGAGCACACAATGCCAATGCTCTGCACCACGGGGTCATGCCTATGTTCCCTCAGCCCTATGTTCCCTCAGCCCTATGTTCCCTCAATCCCTAACAATTTTATTTTATCCAAATTAGTCCCTATGTTCCCTCAGCCCTATGTTCCCTCAACCCTATGTTCCCTCATCCCAAATTAGACCCTATGTTCCCTCAGCCCTATGTTCCCTCATCCCAAATTAGACCCTATGTTCCCTCTGGCTCCCCAAGGTATCCCCCAAAGGTATAAAGGTATAAGACTATATATAGATATATTATTATAAGTTATAAGACTTCATAAACTTTGTTATAAGTTGTTATGCATGATTATGAAAAGTGGTATAAGGCCTTATAAGTGCATTATTATGCATATAAATGTGATTATAATGCATTATAGACCCAACCTTAATATATAGTCGTACCCTCCTTTTTTCCTGGTATGGCATTCTGGGCAGTGAGACCTGTCTCCCCCCACCCCACACACACACACACACACACACACACACACACACACACACACACACACACACACACACACACACACACACACACACACACACACACACACACATTTTTCTTTACACCGATGATGATGGTGACCACAACATTAAATTGTACTTGTTGAAAGCATATGTTCTGGGGGTACGTATACGTGTACATTATGTCTACGAGGAAAACTTGAGGGAATATAAGTTTTGGTTAGAACTGATTCAAAACTAGAAAAAGTGCTCCTCGGAGCACAAGTCTCTGCCAGGTCAGGTAGGTTATTGTGGCCTCCTGGTGGCGCTATAATAGGCCAATGTGAAAAGGGTTCCATTTCTTCTTAGGCTTTTCACAGCAATCGGACACTGCATTCATGATTTTGTTCCAAAAATGTGGTTTGCTAAATTAGACCTGCTGGTGGCGCTACAACAGGCCAATGTGAAAAGGGGGGCATTTCTTCCTCGGCCTAGTGGGAATGTGCGTACAAAATTTCACGGAAATCGCACACTGCGTTCAAAACGGACCTATCCTGCAAACTTTGTAAGGCAATGTTAGGCAAGTAGGTTGGAATATGAAATATCGGACACATCCATCTTGATCACATGACTATAGAGATACTGTGTACCGATTTGCGTGTTTTTTGGACAGAATCTGAAGGAGTAAGAAGAAAACATTTGTGAACAATATGAACAATAAAGCACAGTCCAGAAAATTGGTCCAAAAAAAATACCAACAGATAACATCTTCACTCTTCGAAGTCAGCCAGCATATTCCCTTGCTAATGTCACATGGCTGTATAAACCACACAGGCCTTGATTGGCTTACAGTCCCTCTCACCCCATCAGTAACATGATTGGCCAAACTTAATTGCTTTGACCTGGTCAGCTAAGACACATTAAACTATATGTATAGTTTCTCTCATCAATTCAAATTCAAACAGCTGTGAAACTGACTGATGTTAAATTATATTGATAATTGTCTCCGCCAGGCCGAAAGGCATGGCGAGAGAGTATGTTTTGCCCACTGTCCGTCCGTCCGTGTGTCCGTCCGTGTGTGTGTCCGTCCTTCTGTCTGCGAGCAGCTAATCTACGCCACCGTTGGCCCGGTCGCTGTGAAACTGCGCACACACACTCCCTGGATGCCACAGCAGAACCTCTGCCCCACATTTTTCAGATCAGCCTGTCATAGTGCCACCATGAGGCCGACTTTTGCAAAACACATTTTTTTATATTACTCCTACAGATTTTGTCCAAACAACATGCAAATCGGTACACAATATGTCTATAGTCATGTGATCAACACGGATCTGTCCGATTTTCCATATTCCATCCTGATTGGCTAAGATTGGCTTCCAAAGTTTGCAGGATTGGTTCATTTTCAACAAAATGCCTCGAATCATGAACGCAGCATGCGCTTTCCGTGTTTTTTTTCCACGTAGATTACCACTTGGCCCAGGAAGAAATTCCACTTGAAAACTTTCAAATCAGCCTCATGGTGGCGCTATAACAGGCCGATTCACGTTTTTAGCTATAACTGCACCGATCTGCATGAAACTTTGCACGCACACTCCCTAGAGGCCAAGGAAAAACCTTTGCCCTGCATTTTCCACATATGCCTTTTAGAGCGCCACCAGGAGGTTGAGTTTTGTAAAAAAAAAAATGTGCTCTTACTCCTTCAGATTCTGTCCAAAAATCATGCAAATCGGTACACACAGTATCTCTATAGTCATGTGATCAAGATGGATGTGTCCAATAATTCATATTCCATCCTACTTGGCTACATTGGCTTCCAAAGTTTGCAGGATAGGTCAGTTTTCAACAAAATTCCTCAAATCATGAACGCAGTGTGCGATTTCCGTGACATTTTGCACGCACATTCCCACTAGGCCGAGGAAGAAATGCCACCTTTTTCACATTGGCCTGTTATAGTGCCACCATCAGGTCTAATTTAGCAAACCACATTTTTGGAACAAAATGCCAAAAATCATGAATGCAGTGTCCGATTGCCGTGCAAGGCCTAAGAAGAAATGGCACCCTTTTCACATTGGCCTATTATAGCGCCACCAGGAGGCCACAATAACCTACCTGACCTGGCGGAGACCTGTGCTCCGAGGAGCACTTTTTCTAGTTTCTCATCAATTCAAACAGCTGTGAAACCTATAGCTACCTATAACAACAGCTGCAAATAATTACTGATCATTGCAGTGAACTATTGAACTATTGAACTTTTATCACAGCTAATAAAGTAAAATATTAATAATAATAATAGATGTCTATACTAATATAGAGCTTTTGTAAATATCCAAAACAACTATATTACAAAAAATTATACTATAATAAGCTAAGTAAAACAAACAATTAAAGGGGGATTTAAATGAGTACAAACAAAGTTCTGATATACAGACATGAACATTATACAGTCAAATGAATACGGGTTGGATATGGCGGGGGGTCCTCCCCCAGAAACTTTTGAACACAGTAGATAGGTCATAGGAAAATGATGGGTAAATTATTTTATTTTATCCATTACAAACTTAAACTTATAGAAATCGTTTTGATGACTGAAGCAAATAACCACTCCTGATATTGACATAATACTGACATGATACTGACCATGATGCTGACCATGATCCAATCCAATCCACTTTATTTGTATAGCACATTTCACAACCAGGGTTAAGGGTTTACAAAGTGCTGTACAGAAAATCATGCAAAATACAAGCTAAAATATGCTAAAAACACATGATGCTGACATGATACTGACCATGATACTGACCATGATACTGACATGATACTGACCATGATGCTGACATGATACTGACCATGATGCTGAACATGATAGGGGAGAACGGGGTAAGATGAACCACTTTTTACTTATGTTGACCTCTAGGCAAGGAAAAATGAGATGGAAGTCAAATCTAAACATCTACTGAAACTTCAAGATGTCTTCTATCAATTGAAATAATGAGTGTGCATCTATGACAAATGGTTGTAAAAATATGGGTTCTCAAAAAAAAGTGGTCATGTGGTTCAACTTGCCCCAGGTAAGGGGTAAGTTGATCCTAGTCAAGGGGTAAATTTACCCATATGATATTTTACTTTTTCAAGTTTAAACTTGAAAAAATAATCTATTCACGTATCAACAATAATTTAATAACACATTTCCCTTTTGCAAATAGTTATTTATTTTCTTAATGGTATTTAAACAATATAAAACCAATTAAATAATGTTTGTTATTCAGAACCTTTTTAATATTTGCAATTGTTAATACAATTTTGAAAACTTCTCTTAAATGAGTGTATTCATCCAAATGAAAGGTCATACAACATAATTTGAGAAGCAAAAACATAATAACAAATATGAATGGTGATTAATATTAGGATAATTGGTTCAATTTACCCCAAGGCATTTGGTTCATCTTGCCCCATGGCCACCATTTTGACCTAACCTGGCTAGCTTAATGCTTCAAGCTAATCTTTAGCTAAATGATTCACATGGTTTTATACATTGGAATATCACCAACATGCATGATATATAAGTTTCAACCTGGGTACATTTACTTTAAAATGATAATCATTATACCAGAAAAGTAAAAAATTAACTTTGACCAGCAAAAAACACTTTTTTTGTGTAGAAATATGCTTATCACTTTGCCCATGTGTCTCTCAACTTCACAGCCAGGTGTAAATGATGGGTCCTGATTTTAAGGTCACATGACAACTCATGTGTATAGTTTTAAAGATACAGGGGGTGGTTCAACTTACCCAGAGGTTCATCTTACTCCGTTCTCCCCTACTGACCATGATACTGACATAATACTGACCATGATACTGACCATGATACTGACCATGATGCTGAACATGATACTGAACATGATACTGACCATGATGCTGAACATGATACTGACCATGATGCTGAACATGATACTGACAATGATGCTGAACATGATACTGACCATGATACTGACATGATACTGACCATGATACTGACATGATACTGACATGATACTGACCATGATACTGACCATGATACTGACATGATACTGACCATGATACTGACCATGATACTGACCATGATACTGACCATGATGCTGACATGATACTGACCATGATGCTGAACATGATACTGACCATGATACTGACATAATACTGACCATGATACTGACCATGATACTGAACATGATGCTGACCATGATACTGACCATGATGCTGACCATGATGCTGACCATGATGCTGACCATGATGCTGAACATGATACTGACCATGATACTGACCATGATACTGACCATGATACTGACATGATACTGACCATGATACTGACATAATACTGACCATGATACTGACCATGATACTGACCATGATGCTGAACTTGATACTGACCATGATACTGACCATGATACTGACATGATACTGACCATGATACTGACCATGATACTGACCATGATACTGACCATGATGCTGACATGATACTGACCATGATGCTGACATGATACTGACCATGATACTGACCTTGATTCTGACCATGATGCTGACATGATACTGACATGATACTGACCATGACCATGATACTGACCATGACCATGATGCTGACCGTGATACTGATCGTGATGCTGACATGATACTGACATGATACTGACCATGATGCTGACATGATACTGACATGATACTGACCATGATACTGTCATGATACTGACCATGATACTGACCATGATTCTGACCATAATTCTGACCATAATGCTGACCATGATGCTGACATGATACTGACCATGACCATGATACTGACCATGACCATGATACTGACCGTGATGCTGACCGTGATACTGATCGTGATGCTGACGTGATACTGACCATGATACTGACCATATATATATATATATATATATATATATATATATATATATATATATGTATATGTATATATATATATAAATACATATATACACACCCACCCACACACATACATACAGTATATATATATATATATATATATATATATATATATATATATATATATATATATATATATATATATATATATATACTGTATGTATGTGTGTATATATACTGTATGTATGTGTCTGTGCGCGTGTGTGGTTGTGTATATATGCATATGTATATGTATATATATACATATATATATATATATATATATATATATATATATATATATATATATATATATATATATATATATATATATATATATATATATATATGCAATGGGCATGGCATGTCACAAAAAGTACATTTATGACATCTCAAAAAGAGGAGGATGGATTTATGCATAACTTTGTGTGAGTTTGTCATAGGCTAAGGAATCAGTTCTTCCTTAGCCTATGACAAACTCACACAAAGTTATGCATAAATCCATCCTTATCATAAATGTACTTTTTGACATGCCATGCCCATTGCCATGCCCCCTCTTGGCAAAAATACATGGATTTTTTTATATATCTTGCTAGAAATATCTTATAACAAACAGACAGACAGACAGACAGACAGACAGACAAGACATTATAATATTACATAGGGCTGATGGAACATAAGGCTGAAGGAACATAGGGTTGAGGGAACATAGGGTCTGTTTTGGGATGAGGGAACATAGGGCTGAGGGAACATAGGGCTGAGGGAACATAGGGCTGAGGGAACATAGGGCTGAGGGAACATAGGGTTGAGGGAACTTGAGTACGCTCCCTGCACCACTACAACCTCTTCCAAAGAGCTCACCTGCTTCCCAAGGTAAGGCCAGTAAAAGCTCTTAATTGACATCATGCTGGAACACTATAAGACCTACTGCACGTTCAAACAACATATATTTAGTAAAACTAAATAACTAAAAAACTAAAAAAACTCTACAACTACATTTACATTAAAGCTACAGTCACTACATTTACATTGTAGCTACAGTCACTACATTTATATTGTAGCTAGTCTCTACATTTACATTGTAGCTACAGTCACTACATTTACATTGTAGCTACAGTCACTATATTTACATTGTAGCTACAATCACTACATTTACATTGTAGCTACAGTCACTACATTTATATTGTAGCTACAGTCACTACATCTACATTGTAGCTACAGTCTCTACATTTACATTGTAGCTACTGTCACTACATTTACATTGTAGCTTACAGTCACTACATTTATATTGTAGCTACAGTCACTACATTTACATTGTAGCTACAGTCTCTACATTTACATTGTAGCTACTGTCACTACATTTACATTGTAGCTACAGTCTCTACATTTACATTGTAGCTACTGTCACTACATTTACATTGTAGCCAGGGCCGGATCTAGGCATGGGCAAGGGGGGGGCAATGCCCCCCCAAATGCCCTGACTGCCCCCCCAAAAAAAATCTTAAATCTTTTTATTTTTTTTTGAAAGTTACATTTATGTCATGATATGAAATGTGAGCTTACCATAATAAAATAATCCTTAATCATATTCCATCATGTATCATTGCACAATTCAAATAATCCTCTGCCCTGATTTTCCATGGGCAGTGTTGCCAGATATTGCGAGAGAAAGAAGCCTAGGAAAACAAGCCAAAAAGAACAATAGGAAGCAGTAATACGTTACTCAAATACTAAATCGCTACATAAGGAGCCAGAGTGGGCGACGCTTTTTTCTTCATAAGTTTGTTCCTCAGTGTAACACATCCTGACACCCAAGCTGCAAACTGCAGTCCAAACGGGTGTTATTCCCTTCTCCTGTCGCCTCCTGGCAATTTCATCGCAACTATGTTAAAGCGTCACAACCTGAAAGACCCTACCCAGTGCTTTACATCCAAGCAATCCAAGCCACCCACTACTACTAACTGGGACATGTGTGTCCTCTGTCAAAAAGTAACAGATGAACCATTACAGTGTCCACTAAGACATTCCTCTAGCAGAGGGCAAGGAACTTTATGCAACAAATGGGAGTGGAGTCCTCTGTTCTCCTTCTGATTCAAACTTGGCCTGCCTTGCCCCATGTTCGCAAGAGGAGGCTGACACTCGTCTGCTTCTGCATGTGGCAGATGTTGTGCAAAATGGGTGTAAGAAGGTGACCATACGTACGGTTGATACTGATGTGGTAGTACTGGCTGTGGCTTCATTCAGCAAGATAGGTCCTGATGAACTGTGGGTTGCCTTTGGTGTTGGATCAAGCTTTCGGTACAGCTGTTCATGAAATGGTTGCCACAATGACTCCAACACAGTGTCTGACTCTCCCAGTCTTTCACACTTTCACCGGGTGTGACACTGTATCTGCGTTCGCTGGCAGAGGAAAGAAGACAGCCTGGGAAACTTGGAAGTCATTCCCAGAGGTGAATGAGGCTTTCAGTGAACTCCTACACATGCCAAGTGAGGTCAGTGAAGGATCAATGTTCCTGCTAGAGCGATTTGTGGTGCTCATGTATGACCGAACCAGTGAGTGCACGGAAGTGAATGATGCCAGGAAACAGCTAGAGAACACTAGAGAGCATTCCTCCAACCCAGGCAGCACTCAAGCAACACATCAAGCGCACTTGCTACCAGGCAAACTGTTGGAACCAGGCATTGGTACTGGAACCAGAGATGCCAGAGCCATCTGAATGGGGCTGGACAAAAGAAACAACTGGGTGGCAACCATTTTGGGCCACTCTCTCTGAAGCATCCACATCGTGCCATGAATTAATCCGCTGTCGCTGCACCAAAGGGTGTACTGGACGATGCAAGTGTGCCAAAGCTGCACTCAAATGTACTGCACTGTGCCTCTGTTCTGGAGACTGTTAAGTTGTTGTTTTTTTGTCTTGTTTTTCTCTTTCTGTACGCAAGATGTGACAATAAAAAGCCTTGAACCTTGAGTCATTTACTATTAATTTATTAATATAGACTACCACCATGGGTTTATTCTGTTTATTTGTTTTGTATTATTCACATTGTCACAAAATGGAAGAACAGTTTCACTATATTGCAGTATAACCCAGTGTCCAAGCTAAAATATTTATTACTATGTAATTTGACCTTGACCTTGATTTAATGTATGTCCTTGGGTTCTGGCAATCTATCATCAAATGAATGGGCAACACCAACTTAGTTGGAAAGAACGCCTTAATGTTTTTTTTTTTAGTATTTAGACATTCAGACCCTGTAAACGGGCGGCCATCTTGGATTTGACCCCTCAGAGGTCAAATTTGACTTCCCTCCCCTTCTGAAAAGTAATGTTATATTATTTACTAATTATGCTGAAAGTTTCAGCCTTCTTACAAAAAGTGCACGATCGTATTGCTATTCCGCTCTACTACTATGGGATGCTTAAGTCGAGTACTTCTAAAAAAAAGAACAACTTTCACTTTACTTTTATGCCACCCATGATCGCCACCTGTTGTGCACTTCACAATTTTTATCAGAAGGAGACAGATTTGGTTGGCGGCAGGTGCTCTGCCCCCATGGCAAAGTGTTCTCGGAAAATTGACATAGAAAATGTGTAGAGGACATTACTGCCCACAATTGGTCTGCTAATTTGGCACAAAATGTGTATGATGTGTGCTGTTCATTTGTGGATGATGTTGTTGTTATCATTGTTGTTGTTATTATTTATTGTTGTTTATTTTTTTTGAATATTTTCTTTATTATTGTTTAGTTTTGTTTGTCATTGGGTGGGGGGAGGGACTAGGGAATGGGGGAATTGCTGTGTGCTGTGGGGCATGTATCTGCTGTACACCTGTTTCTCACATAAAAATAAGTTAAAAATAAAAAATAAAAACAATGTGTGACCCGGCCTGTAATTTAGTAAATTAATCTTTGCATCTTTGCATCGTGGCTATGGCGTGCAACCTCTATTTTCGTGTTTATGCTTTAGCGCCGTGATCAGCACCTCTACATTATTGCATTATTGGTGTGTGTCCTTCCAGCTTATTTGTTTGTAGGTTCTACACATTATCACCTAGACACAACACAGCCACCACATGCAAGAGCATTGGCCCTGATTCACAAAGAGGGTCGTAAATATGGGGTAAATAAAGTTCGTAAAGGAGGTCGTATTTTTGGTACTCACAAACTGACGTGCAATTCTCAAAGGGGTTCGTATATCACAGAGACGTGCGTGTGACCAGGTCTATATTATAATGACAGCCAGCTGGGCGTGAAGATCCCGAGAGGTTCATTTACATTGCTCCACGCCCCATTTTGCACCATAAAAGGCGTGAACCGTGACTCAGCAGTTTCTCTCTGATCAAATATGGCCATGGCCCCCAAATTCAAGAAACACAACTTTACAGAAAGCGAGATTCAGGTGCTCCTTGATGGCGTTGAACGCCGCAAACGAATTCTGTTTAGTTTGGTTTCGTAAGGCATATATAATTTAGATAAAAAGGGAGCGTGGGACAAAATTACAACCCATGTAAATGCGGTCAGTTCCGTGTTAAGGTGAAAATAATACACAGGCCCACAATGGAAACAGGCTTTTTGTGTTCTGCTGTTTTAGCACCATAATCATACCACTGTACCAAGGTTATAATTTTGGATGTTTCATTGTAGTTTAGTTTTTGTTCGTTTGGAGAATTAAATTATGTTAGTTTTAACTTTATCTTCCCTTTAGAATAAATGGATTAGGATTTCATATCCCAAAAAGCTGATACATTGACACCGACTAGTGCATTTTGTATACAATTTCAGTTAGTTTTGTAAGCACGCAATACAGTTTTTCGTTTATTGTTTGGTGTTTATTTATTAATTTTTCGGTTAAGGAAAACTAATTTGAGTGTTCGTTATTTTTTAAGTTTTAGTTCACTATAAGAACCTTGCACTGTATTTGCAAACTGTTAATAAAGTATTACATCAATCAAAGGACGCAGAAAGAAGTTAAAAAAAAAGTGGACGGACATAAAGGCCTCGGTGAAGAGCCGTATGGCCAAGCGGCGGAGTTGCCGTACTGCCACGGGAGGGGGGCCGGACACAGCATCATCACCGTCGCCCCTCGACGAGCGCGTAAGCGCCATCATTGGTATGTAGACCACCCTATTTTTATTTTGATCCATACCTTTACATTTGTCCCATGATTTGACTATTAAACTATTCTCCTAATAGGAGATGTGGCTATCTCCGGCGTCCCCTCCGCGGAAGGAATGGACACAGACGCCATGGCGGGGGCATCTTCAACCGATAGTATGTAAACTATAAATCCTAATCAACCCATTCTAAACCTGATAACTGGCCTGCTTCTTATTTGATAATGAGCACAACACTATAGGCTGTACTCCCTCCAAGCAGCCTCGCTTGTTGCATAACTAAATGAAAATAAATTGAAGGGGCCAAGATAAATAAGGAATAAAAAAAAAACATTTTTTATTACAGGTGAATTGGATGAATCTGTACAGAGCCACGGCTCTGCTGCTGCTGCTCCTCCACCTCCTCTTCTTGCACCACCACCTCCACCTCCACCTCGAACCCCAGCTCTACGGGTGGTTGATGATGGTGAGATGCCCAGCATGTCATGTGGCCGACGATCCTCATCATCATCATCATCATCTGGCCGATCATCAATATTATCATCATCATTATTACCACCACCACCATCATCATCATCATCTTCTGCTGCCAAGTGAGAGGAAAAGGCACAAAATAAGCAATTGGATAAACACTCACCAATGAGCCATGCGTCTCCAGCAGCCCCCTGTTCAAGACGCATGCCCACACTGCTGTTCTGTAAAATAAAGGAGTCGTGGCTCCCGCCCCCCCCCAACGGGTAACTGCATTCAGTATATTCATGTCGGCATCACATATGAGCTGGATGTTTATGGAATGATATCCTTTGCGGTTGAAATATGGGTATGGGTCTGGAGTTGGCGCTTTGATGCGCACATGCCACATGGGTGCAGTCTATTGCTCCAATGGTATTGGGGAAGCCGGCGATGTGGAAGAAATGTTGCTTTATTTCTCGCTGTTGTTCAGCTGTGATGTATTGTGGTGCCAGGTGGATGATGCCATCAAGCACCTTCGGGAGCGTGCGGCTTAGGGACGCCTGAGATATTCCGGATCTGTCGGCTACCAGCCGCTGAAACGACCCGGTGGCAAGGAACCCCAGGCTGCACAGAACTTGGACTTGGACATAAATAGGCCAAAATAATAAAATTTAAAACCTAGACATTACATTCCAAAAATGTTTAATTTTAACCTGTTTGTTGGTCTGGTCAAATATGGCTCCAGGGTATCACAGAGCTCCACCAGACTGTGCCTAGGTAAGCGAAAGCGGCACCGGAGCCACTCGTCACTCTCCTCAAACATGTTCGAACGGTCTCTGAAGACGCGCAGTCCTCTTCTCATGGCTTGGTTGGCCAAAAGGTCTAATAGCTTCAAATCTGCCATAGTGCCCAGGTCTGAGAGCCGCCCCCAAGTCCTTTATATAGCACTATTAATCACTTTGAACAAGCTGGTCATGATTAGGCCTAACGGCTATTTTATTTTAATTTATTTAATTTCATATTTCGTCTTTAAAACATTTTTTGACAAAAGTTGGCCACATACATATTTTATTTGAGGTTTGCCACTGTTGTAATTGATTTTGGCATGAAGAATAAAGCATTCTAAAGACATACGCACATTTCAGCCCTGATAAGACAGCCTCAGGGCTGACCTGAGAACGTGCGCACCTCACGCACCAAACACAGACCAAAAAAGATGAATGAATCTGACTGCAGGTGTAGGATTTGTCTTAAATGCCGGTACGCACAAAATATGGTCGCAAATCGCTTAGTGAATCGGGGCCATCGTGTTGATCCTGATTGGCTCATTGTCTCACTATGTCGCCCAGGCTATGTCCATGAATGCTAATTTGTCTCACAAAATTAGTAACATTATTTTCTTCCTTTTTTTGTCGTTGCTTTGTTACAAACACTGTTTGATTGGGGGGCGGGGGGGGGGGGTTTTGTCCAATATGATGAAAATAACTGATCTTCAAGCTCACATGTCACAATGCTATTTACTCTTAGTGAGTAAATAGCATTTACTCAAACATTTGACAGAAACTTTCATTTCTAGTAGAGTAATTTTTTACCTGAACTTTGACCAAAGTACTGGGTTTGAGTACTTTGTCCACCACAATGTTTATTATGTCATGTATGCCTCCCTCTTGTCTCCTGATCCCATAGCTGCTGCCACTCTTTCCTTCCAAACAATGCACTTTCCTTGTAGCCTGGTAAACCCCCCTCCCTCCGGAAATCTCATTTGCATTTGATTTCAGGAAGGAGGTCTGGGATTGCGCAGGGAGTAAAGCTGCCCGAACACTGCATGTTCGAACCAATCAGCGGCTGCTAGGGGCGGGATCATCCAATCACCAGCCTAGTAGCTTGAAAAAAATAAAAACCGTCTGTCATCGATTCTGCGACCGGAGTCTCAGATGGGAAGTAGGCTGTGAAACAAATGTGTGTCGCAAGCTTCTTCCATTTGACGGTGTCAGGTTACTTTCCTTGTGCTTTGGAAAGTTTTTAAGCGCAGTCTACTCTGTAATTTCCCATAATGTCCATTTGTGCTGAAACCCAGACGAATGTGACCACACATTGCCTTGTTTACGTTATCATTTATATTATTTCATATACTATGTCTTGCCTATGACTACATGTTGCTGAACTGTACAGAGCAGATGCAGAGTCACTACATTTCAAAGATCTCCTAGGCTTTGGTTGCTCCAGCCACTCCTAAGTAATTTAGACGGTGTACAACTGAACTGCAGCCACTTGGGTAGTTGTTCTATGTCCTATAACACACACACTTAAATACTGCAGTTAAAAATTGTGAAGAATAAACACATGGGGGGAAACAGACTGGTATAAATACCCTGGGAACTAACAAGACACAGGTGAAGTCAAGGACAATCAACACAGGGATTGACTGAGGCAAACAGCACACAGCTCACACAAATGAACAATAATCACAGGCTGGAGAGACAAGACAGGTGACAACTACGATGGAAGACAGGAAACACTCGACCATTACAAATGGAACCAAAGACAAGTGTTGTTCTTCACATACTCAACTATGTACTTTATGTCTATTCCATATTGAGATTCAATGATTATCAGACCAAAAATGTAAGCCAAAGGTAAACAATAGATTAATGATTGAGTTGCCTTTTGGACTGTATTGCAGCAAATGGGTCTTTGAACAGATTCAACTCAAGCCCTATTGAAACATTTAATGTTAGAATGGTGCGGAGTTCTGTGTGGAGTTAGCATGTTCTCCCCGTGTCCCCTAGGGTAGGTACCCTCACAAAAACATGCAGTAATCCTGGTCTGTATACTGCTTCCCCCTGGTCAGCCGGGGTGCCTGATGGAGGGGAAAGGAACTGGTTGGAATAACGTGTTCCTTCCACGCGCTACGTCCTACCGGGGAAACTCCCCCCTGTCAGGTGATAATAAGCGGCCAGCTCACTCCTCATGCATTGAAGGAAACATGACCTCAGTTCTGGGCTCTCACCAGGCTGGCAGAGGGAGAGTAGCGCCCAGGATTACATAGGCAATTGGCACTGGGTGAAAAAATGGGTTACAAAATCATGGGATCAAAATGTAAGAAATGGTGCGAAAAAGAGAAAAACAATATTCAGGGAGCAGCAGTTATGTGGGTGAAAATGCCTTGTTGATGCCCAGAGGTCAGAGGACAATGATCAGACTGATAGAAAGGCAACAACTCAAACTAGAATATTCACATTTCTGGGAAGTTGCAAAGTGTAGTTGCGCCGACCAGTGGCGTTATTTAGGGCAGGCGAGATTTTTTTTTGCACCCTCCCCCCCCTCTATTACCCCCAAAAAAGAATATCAATCGAAAATCTGCGATCGAAAACCGGCGAAAGTGGCCGTTTTCAAGATGTTTTGGCCATTATCTCTGGAATGGAAGGTCCAATCTGCTCAGTTCAAAGCTTGTTGGATGCGTGACTTTGAAGACATTAGGCACGCAATGACACCTTTTCGGGTTATGTGGGTTTTCTAGGGGAAGCGAGATCTTATTTGGGCAGGTGACCGCCTGTTCTGCCTCTACAATCTACCTCTGGCGCTGACGCCAGTTGCGGGTCGCCGGTACTCGAGGAATACGCCGGGAGGAATACTGTCGGAGGCCGCGCAACGTGCGATTTGAATTCGATGCCGATCGGATCCTGCGGTGCGTCACGGGGCCAGGGACAACAGATGCAGAAGAGATCAACGCTGGAGCAACACGGACTGATAGAGTTATTTGATTACTCTTATCTGATTACTCTTATCTGAATTATCATAATGTGTCTAGGGTCCTTAACCTGGTTAAAATGTCCTATTAATAATGCCATACGGGCCTGTACTTTGTCATGGTAAAAGTACTCTGTACTCTCAAGTCCCTCTGTCTGCCAACCAAGGTCAAATCCAAGCTACAGGCTTTCTCTGCGGCAATCTTGTTTTGGGAACACAGTATCTGGGTGTTCTTTTCTCTACAGCTGTCTCCCTTTAGTGTCACCAAATCTCCACTGACCAGTGACAGGTCAGAGATGTCAAACGTGTTTGACCCAGACATGGGGACGCTGTTGTCCAGAGATAAACTGTCACACAATCATCATCTACCATCATCTACCATCATCATCAGACGACGTAACCATCGCTCTCATCCAATCCAAGAAGTCCACCTTCACACGGAACCTCATCGATGTCACATCCTATGATGTCATATGTTTATGTTACTGGACAATGTTAAAAGCTCGTGCTTCCTCTGTTACACTACGGAGAGACGCGGCCGATGATGCGGACACCTGTGATATACTGTAACCTTCTAATGTCTCTCTGATCTGAATACAAACATGTTTCCTTACACCCTTCGCTGCCTGTCTGAGTCTGGTTTTTTTCCTTATTGTCTCCGTGCTACAAGTATCTGTACTTTGTGTGGGTCATAAGGTGAAATTCAGCTCCAACAATTGGTCTTTATCGAGCCAGGATATGTTTGAAATATGGTGTACGGGGGGGGGAACTGAGCTATTATCAGACTCTCTTTCCCCGGCAGACCATATTTTAATACGTATCAAACGAACCAGCCTTGGGTGTAACGACTTATCACTTCTATTCAGATGAAGGTTAGCTTTGAACAGTATCACAATTTATTTTGTTTTGGACCTGGACGCGATCGCTGGACCTTTGGACTGGACCCTCGACATGTCTCAAATTCCACATGGTCCAGCCATCGGGGTCGGGATCCCTGAACCAACATCAGATTTGATGAGTATATATTTTTATTTTTATTGTACCATGATCCAGTGATTGGGATCTCCATGTAACTTCTCCCTGTGAACCTTGATCTGATGAGTATACCTTTTTCTTTATTGTCTTTACCGAACCATGTGTCTCATAATTATCAGCCTGTTTGTAAATTACTGTTTAACATAACTCCGCTAGGGAGTGAGTCAAGTAAAAATGTTTTATCACCTTATATTCCTGGGAGGACATTCCTGAATGTCTCATAAATTCTCTTATCTACCTGGGTCATTATATAGTTTGTCTTTGTCTCTGTATATGTTTATGAGACCACCGGAGACACCCCTAAGTTATTTTTTACACTGATGTTTTGACTATCAGCTGTTCCTTACAGTTATTTGTCTTTATTTATATATATATTCATGTCAAGGCGTCTAGAATAACCCACAATTCAACTTGGGTGTTCGAGCAATGCATGGCTATATATATAAATATATGGATTTATTTTGTTGTACCTCGAAATACCACTTTTTCACGTTTTGGTTTTCGGTGCGGGTGAATTTATCTAATATTAGTTTTACACTAGGTACGGGGGGTTTGTCTGTGTGCCTGCATGAATATATATTACCTTTGTTCTAGTTCCTTACAATTGTCATAATGTACTAATTTTCCTTCTATACTGATATTTGACCTAAGATTAACCCCTGCCCTCCTTTTTCTAACACTGCCTATCGGCTGTATGTGGGTTAATGTTGTAGTCTTAGCGATAGACAGGCATAATACGACCAATTTATCGGGTCTCAAATCAGGTCACAGAGAAGAGTTCTCCAGTGTGACTCTTCAACAGTTAACTATCCCCTGGCTACATGTAGGTCTTCGCTACAGGTATGCAGCTGTATTTCAATGCCGATACAGCTGCATAATGGACATTGCTATGTTTGAATGTCCAAGCCAGGTTATCTCCCATTTAATTCAGAAACTTCTGTGAAGTTTGTGTTTTACTTACTTGTCAGTACATTTTTTTGTTTTGTCTTATATGTTTGTTTTATTTTGACCACTGTAGTTAAATCATCCATCCATTTAATATATTGAGCTTTAACAATAACTTTTAAATCCCTCTTCCCTACAGCCTCTCACTTCTCCCATGTCTTATCTGTTTACATTCTCTTGTTCCGAGCTGGTATCATAACAAGGCTATGCCCACAGAAGAATACATTCACACACTATAACTATGAAGGCTTGTTTTAAAAGTTTAAAATATATATATTTTTATCTGTTCTAAATTCATTGAACCATCAGTATAATTATTTTTGCCTTAATAATACATTTTAATTTATTTAAAATATTTTGAATATAATTTAAAATAATAAGTAAACCAATCAGGTTAAAATCTTTTTCATTCCAAAATTAGTTTGTTGCTGGAAGATATCTATGTTCGGTATGTTTGTATGTCTGTCTGTGTGTAGTAATGAACGGTTTCTCTCTCTATCTCTCTCTCTCTCTCTCTATGGGTCAGCAAGCTGTCGTACGGTGTGTGTGTCCGGGCGAGCGAGGGAGCTAAGGAGGGAAAGTTTCTCTCTTTATCTTTTTCTCCCTTCTATCTATGTATGAGTGATATGCAGGCATGCGTGAATGTTTGAATGCGTGTGTCTGTCTCGCTAGTTCTAACCATTTTAGTCCAAATTTCATTAATTCTCCAGTCAGTTAGAACAAAGTAAAAACTCAATTTCCCATAATTCCTTCTGGTCTCTTAAAACTCAATTTCCCATAAATCCTTCTGGTCTCTTAAAACTCAATTTCCCATAATTCCCTCTGGTCTGAGACTCCATTTCCCATAATTCCTTCAGCAGGAAGTGTTAGTGGTACGTTAGACACGTTTCCATGGCAACGTCATCCTGTAGAGTCACTATTGAATTCCATTTAAAACATAGATCCGTTAAATTAACCTACAATAAGATTCCATTTGTTCCATATCAATATTGGGAAACATTAACTATAATATTAAGTTTATTATAAAGTCATTTTGATTTATTTTTAAAGTTTTGAAAATATTTTATCATTTTAATTTAAGATTTTTTATGAGCTTGTAGATTTGCTAATTTTCAGAAGCTATTTTTCCGTACTTATCTCATTTCAATATACTCTTCAGAACAAAGATGTTTATTCCTTATTTTTCATTGTTATATTTTAATTTTAAAAGTTTTAATTATAACTTTTTAATTTTAATTTTTTCATAATTTTTTTCTCATCCCCTTTCTCATCAACAAATCATCTGACACACACTATATTATAGATATATGGGTGTCAAATAGAGGGGAGTTTGATGAATATCTGATTTAAATATTTGATTTAAATGTTTAATTGCTGTGTTTTGTGTTTCATTTTCATTTTGTGTTTCATTTTAGAAGCCACCCCATTAAATCCAATTCCTGGACAACTATAAGGTCACATTACCTGCTAATTGTACATACAATTGTACATACAGGGCTAAACTTTAATTTTATATTTGATTACAAACTGTTTTAAACTCTGCCAAACAGTAAATTTGATTTCCATTCTGTCTTACAGATTTCAACTTGTGTCTTGGATAGACAGATGTTTGATGCCCACATGCCAAAGAGGAAAAGTAGGTCCTATACGTCTGTGTGAGTAAAGGGGCATCACGTGAGTTTTCCCGCCATAAATTATTTTGCTTAGGGTTAACATATCTACCCACAGTATTGCTTCAAGGAGAAGTAGGGCTAAAATTCGAATGAGCCTATACACACTTGGGGGCGGGACCTGAAACAACAGCTTCTTGGAAACAAGACTATGCTGGCTAAAGTTCCTGGTGGTACATACATTGTGGGATTTTCAGGAAAAGTTCAAAGTTAAAAAATTCAGATCCTGCCAAGGGATGGCCTTCAAAATAAAATAAAGAAAGGTTTGACAGATCTGTTCATAATTATAATACCTTATTCTGGGAACTTATGAGGTGATGTCATTTTTCTCATTTAACAGCATATAGAACCCACTTACCATTTTAATTATTCTATAGTCTATGTAAGATTTCATCCTACTAACGCTGATTATTTACTCATGAAATATAACCATTTTGCTTCCTATTTGAATAAATAAATTATACAGTCCTTTTGAAGAAGTATAAATGTGTATGTTATCTAACCATAACCATTTATTTTTACCCTTAAGTCATTTAAATCTTTGCCTGTCTGATTTGATTTTGAATAATGTCACAAGGTACAATCAACTTGACCTTTGACCCTATCCAAATCATGATAAGATGTAGGCTTGATAGAGTTATTTGATTACTCTTATCTGATTACTCTTATCTGAATTATCATAATGTGTCTAGGGTCCTTAACCTGGTTAAAATGTCCTATTAATAATGCCATACGGGCCTGTACTTTGTCATGGTAAAAGTACTCTGTACTCTCAAGTCCCTCTGTCTGCCAACCAAGGTCAAATCCAAGCTACAGGCTTTCTCTGCGGCAATCTTGTTTTGGGAACACAGTATCTGGGTGTTCTTTTCTCTACAGCTGTCTCCCTTTAGTGTCACCAAATCTCCACTGACCAGTGACAGGTCAGAGATGTCAAACGTGTTTGACCCAGACATGGGGACGCTGTTGTCCAGAGATAAACTGTCACACAATCATCATCTACCATCATCTACCATCATCATCAGACGACGTAACCATCGCTCTCATCCAATCCAAGAAGTCCACCTTCACACGGAACCTCATCGATGTCACATCCTATGATGTCATATGTTTATGTTACTGGACAATGTTAAAAGCTCGTGCTTCCTCTGTTACACTACGGAGAGACGCGACCGATGATGCGGACACCTGTGATATACTGTAACCTTCTAATGTCTCTCTGATCTGAATACAATCAATTGTTTCATTATACCCAATGGCTGCCTGTCTGAGTTTGGTTTTTTCCTTATTGTCTCCGTGCTACAAGTATCTGTACTTTGTGTGGGTCATGAGGTGAAATTAAATTCCAACACGGACATTTTAAGCCTTTTTTATTTAGGTGCAAGAATACAGTGACTGACGTTTCGGTCTTTCGACCTTCCTCAGAGTCATGTCTTTTGACTCTGAGGAAGGTCAAAAGACCGAAACGTCAGTACCATCAAAGACAGTGCCATCAGCGACACTCAAGCGACCTTAACTCTCTCCAGAGTAATAAGCATCTATACAAGCACAATTAGCTGGCCTTACAACCCAGTTAAGCATCACAGCGACTCTTGAGTCCAGTTTTAAACAACCAGCTGATCAGCTATGCCTTCCTCTCATTACTATAGCTGAGCAGCATTTTCACATGTTTAATGCCCTGACCTTGACGTGAATTGAACACGCAACCTTCTGATCTGGAGTCAGACGTGCTACCATTGCGCCACAAGGTCTAATAATGATTAGACCTTGTGTAAAACAGGCCCCTCCCACCAACTTTGGAAGCCAATTACGGACGAACAGTATGTACTATCAAAATTCCGCTCGGATACGTTTATCGCATGGGTCCAGAGATCATGTGTACCGTGAAATTTGGACAAAATATGTGGGAGGAGGAGCTATAAGTGTGCTTTGAAGAACATTCAAAATGGCGGAAAATCTTTCCAGACTCAAATGGGTGTGGCCTATATTGGGAGTTGCGTCATGATCCAAGGAATCCAGGAGGCCGACTAGTGTAATTATTTTCTAAATGATTTTGCACTGGACTGTGAACCTCCCCTCCAAGAGTTGTAGCTGTAGCCCTTACGGTTTCCAAGAAAAAAATACTTGAATAGGAGTTTTTTCATTTTCGCATTAAAGTCAATGGGGAAATGTAACACACTAATAAATCAATATCAATTAAACTATGTAACCAATCTCTTAGCAAAATACAAGCGCACGATTCCCGTTGAAGCCGGTCAATTTGACATAGGGCACGAGTGTGGGAGGAGTAGTGCGGCAAGATAAAATGTATCTAGAAAGAATAATAAAGTCGTAGCCTACTTGTGAAATGGGACCTTCTGTATAATGAGTACTTTCTACTTTTGGCACTTTAAGTTCACCAAAAAAAAAAACTTATTTTCTATCAATTGCACACCCTATGAAGTCTTGAATCCACGGATTCTTTTTTGTTTTTGTCACATTCCTAAGCTAATAATTTGATTCCCGTCTCCTACCGGCTAATGTATCCGGTAGGCGACACAAAGTAGATTATTTGTGTCTCCTACCGGAAATACACACGGTCATCAAATTATTGTCTTAGGAATGCCACAAAAACAAAAATAAATCCATGAAATCAAGGCTTCATGGGGTGTGTAATTGATAGAAAATAAGTCATTTTTTGGGTGAACTCCTCCTTTAAGTACATTTTCCAATCTGCCAATGCTTTGCCAATGCTTTGTCAATGCAAATGCGTGGATTCATGGTCTTGCGCAGCTTTCCGCGTGCCTCGCACATCTTGCGTTTATGCGCTCTATGCTGCTTTCCCCCCTCTGTCCAATCGGGTGAGTCGAAGGCGGACCGTCCTAAGACTCAGGAAGCGACATGGTGCTTGCGATAGAGTAGTGGGAGGGTTCGCCTCGGAACCTGGACAGAAGGGGCGCGGCCACTGCGTTTTGATTCAAATCAACAGCCAACGAAGAAAAGGGGGCGGGATCCACATGCAGTGGGTGTCGCATGTAAATGGGAGCGACGGGAAGCAATTTCTCCTTGAGCTGTGGCCTATTAAATATTCAATGACCCAGGAAAATAAATGTTTAATAAATGACTTCCTCAAAAATGAAACGTGTATTTAATTCTAATGTAATGTTGTAACACAATCAATGCTGTCAGTGTCATGGTGGTGTATTTGAGTCCCCAAAACAGTGTTTGAAAAATAACTCGCATGTTTTACTTTAGTAAAAGTATCAATGCTGCAATGTAGAAATACTGTTGCATGTACGTGAGTAAAAGTACAACAGTATTGGTATCAAAATGTACCAAAAGTAGAAAGTACTCATTATGCAGAAGGTCCCATCCCATTTCACAATTTTACCAATGTATAAAATATTTTGAAAATGGCAGATTAAAAGCTCACAATGAGCTTGTAGATCGGCCTTCAAAAGGCTTAAATGTATAGGGCTAAAGTGTTTAATGTTTGTTTTTTAATAATAATCTAAATCAACAAAGTAACTAGTAGTGCCTAAAGTTTTCAAATAATTGTAGTGGGGTAAAAGTACATTATTTTCATCTGAGATGTAAACATGGCTCAAAATTGTACATGTACTTGATTCCTTTACACCATTGACTACTTTACACCACTGTCGAAAACATACACACGGTTCATCAGTCTTGCCTCATTCATTCATTCACCTGCGACTTCATGTGCGACGTGCATCGACGTTCATCATGACAGAATTCGTTTGCAGGTTATGCAGAATAAATCTTAGACAACAGGGCATATTGCAGCATGTGCATGCACTTTTCAAAACAGATCTGACGTTAGCTTCTCAACTAAAACAAATAGGAGTTAACGTTAGAGAAACTACTTCAAAATCGCATCTAATCTGCCAGGCCTGCTACCATCAGATCCCACGATTACAGAAGGCATATGACATCATTCAAAATTGGAAGGCTGCTGTCAGTGATGTTCAAGAAGGTCAAGAAAGTCAAGCTGCAGTCCAACAACCCAAACGATCCCGTGACACTTTAACCCCATCCAAGACGCCTAGAAAGGCTAAGAGAGTAGCCCTGCCCAGCTCACCACAAATAAAAAATCCAGGCAGCCAGAGTAAGGTGATGATTCATAATAAAAATGTCCAGAAGGTGAGCCTAGGACTTCGAAATAAGAAGCCCATGTTTATATGCTTACCATATATATATATATATATATATATTAATTAAACACAAGACATATCAGCAATAATGATTGTTAGAATATTTGCAACTTAGTAAGGTATAGTAATGACTTTAAAATAAGTCAAAATATTGAAATATGGAAACATTTAAGTTAGCTGTTTTAACAGCAAATCCTGAAATGAAAAAGATGAGCTTTGTGACCCACATATCTAGACTTCTAATTAACATAGATTCTCTTTCCCTCCATTTAATGTAAGGTTGAACATGTCAGTGGGGCAACACAGTTTGAATCCAAAAAGAATACGTCTCAAAACACAGTGTTATGGTCTGCCTGTGCTGTAAAGGTATGTAACTCACAGTGACACTTCATTAATGCCAATTAACCTTCCTGCAGTGTTGGCTTATTTCAGAGTACCAGGTCAAATTCGACTGGCCTGTTTAAACAGCTAAAAAACAACATGGTCTTAAAACAGAGGTTAACATGACTCTCTCCAGTAATTCTACAAAGACCAGACACTGAAACTGCATTGCACATTTAATATAAAACCCAAGACCATAATATGTACATGTAATTTAAAATGATGGACCACAATGTGTACATCTGTGCATATACAGAACTTCAACAAGCACAAACCTGTGTGTGTGCATGTGTTAATATGTATGTACAATCAGGTTGCTATGTGCCTTGCAAATGTAGGTGTGGCATGTATGGATGGTTTTATTCTTTAGGGCACCAGACTGATAATAGACCATATTCACACGGCGGCCATGTTTCTATGAAGTCAATGAAAGTAGCTACCCCGGGTGGCGGCACTTTCAATGTTAAATTCCAATATGGCCGCCGTGTGAATATGGTCTATAGGCTGGTGTGTGGGTAAGGTGCTGGCTTTGGTGAGTAACCCTTAAAGAACTAGTCTCCAAAGCTTTCCAAAGCCCTGACAGGATGAGTCATCTCTTGAAGGGATCAATTTCTTGCTGGAGGTGATTGATCGCCATGCACACCACTGGCAGTGACTTGGGAGGTGACGTGTAGAGCAGAGGTTCAATCCCCACCTCTGTGCAAAATGTGTATCCCCACCTCTGTAGCAAATATATAAAGTATACTACAATTTCCTAAATACTTTCCAGGCCATTTATAATAAAATTAAGTCACCCTTGTGTTTTCATTTTGACAAATAACATGACGTCTACATGTGTCACTCAGGATGCAGTTGAAAGACTGTCAGCGAGGACAGCTACCATACCTAGTGATACAGTTACAGCAGATCAGTCAAGTTCAAGCATAGCACCCTCTCTGACAGAACAGGTAATACATTAGGCTAAATTGTGTAACACTGAACACATGAGAAAATACATTCAACATATGAGCATATCTATTAAATGTATGAGCATGTGTAATAACAGCCTTTAACATGATGTCTACATCCGTCACTCAGGAGGCAGTTGAAGGACTATCTATGTCTATGAGCACAGCAACCATACAGGTTGATAAAGATACTGCAGATCAGTCAAGTGCAAGTGTAGCACCATCGCTTACTGCACAGGTAATAAATTAGGCTAAAATGTGTAACACTACACAGATGTTAGTCTAATAAAACATTGTACAAAAGCATATGTATTAAATGTATGGGCATGAGGAATAACCTTCATTTGTGTACTCAGAGGTCGCTACTTGCAGTATATGACACATCGGCAGCCGCTCCTGCAAAACACACACCTTCTCTGAAAGCACAGGTAATACATAAAGGCCACATTTTTGGAACACTACACAGATCTTTGTGTATTAAAACATTATTATATCGGCATATTTAGTAAATGTATGGGCATGTATAATAACAGTTTTATTTTTATACTCAAGAGGCCAAAGCACACATCTGCACGCCCCTCTGCAAAATGCCCACGCGTAAGTTCATTCTTTTTAATCAAACTTTGTGGACAATATTTGAATTTATAATAATGTTCCATTTAAAAGCTATCAAATGAAAAACTATCATAGCTAACACTGAAATCATAATATACTACGCTATTACCCGGTTTGCCTCACTTGCTGGTTGCCAATAATTCTGACCATAGTGCACTTTTTTCAAATTAATATTGTTAACACCTTATGCATTTGCTCTAATTGCACTGTATCCTACAGATTACAGTTAGAACCCAATACAGCACAAGATCAGCGAACCTTAAAGGAAAATGGATTACTATTGCCAACCATCTGTTAAAAAAAAGATACAAACTTATTCCAAAGGTTGTCTTGAGTGTGCCAGGACTCCAGGATGTAGTTGTCACCGCAGTGCTAGATATTGTCCAGAAGGAATGCCAGACTTTGACCAGCCAAAGATTTGGATCTGTGCTCCAACAGACAACACCATCAGATCTGAAAGAATTCAACTGGGACAATGTGCTTTTAGAGTGGAGTACAGTTGCACCAACATTTTTCAAGTTCATCAAAGCGGCTGCTGCTGTCTCAGACAAACGGCGTGAAAGCAAAACATTTAGAAGAAAGACATGCACAATGGCTATGGCAGGCTGCACACTCCTGAATGCACGCTCCCTGAAAATGTCAGCACATAAGTACAGAAATTCACTCGTCTTGAGATTTGGTGGAGCCAAGAAGCGGTGCATTGAACGACTGAGCAAACTTGGTATTTGCATGTCATACACAAGCACACTGAAGAGACTGAAGGACATGGGGAAATCCTGGGACAGAAAACTCCTGAAATGGAAAGCAAAATTTCCAACACGCAAAAGTGCACATCAGGTTTGTTCTTTTTTTAGTATCAAACATTGTAGCAAAAATATTTGATATGTGTAATGCTTGTGCCATCTTATGCCAGTAAACATAAGATGTGTTATTACACTTACAGCTGGAAGAAGCCCATGGCAGCTGCAGTAGTCAGCTTACACTGGAAGAAGTGGCTCATTTGAAATCACAAATCACATCTTGCCCAAGCTTGGATGAGGCAAGAATCTATAAGTGGCACACACAAACATATTAGTAGATTAAAAAAATGTAGGGATATGATTTTGAAAGTGTCTGCTATTGTTTGTATACATTAACAGGTTCTAACATTTTTACAATTCACTTTTAGAGTGATAGTGACACGAGTCAACAGAGCAGCCAGAGCATGTTGTCAGGATTTGAAGTCCTGCCATCTTCAGCATCTGAAATGTCTGAAGATAGTGATGAACATACGGTATGCTGACTATGCTCATAAAGTATTACAATGTTTAGAATACATTATTCATTTAATTAAGTTAATTAAAATATTTAAGACATTTTGTCTAAATGAAATTATTATTTTTTCATTTACTGTAGATGGACACAGTCAACGCATACCAAATTACAATAGACAACCTTGACCGAACTGTCAACCCGCACATCATATCATCCAGTCATCAACCAATTAACTATCACTGGCTGATAATGGTGGCAAATCAGGAGAGGGTGAGCGGAACGCACCTGAGTGAGGAGAAAGCAAGACCAGTTATCGAAGTTCCCATAACAGACATCATTCCCAACAAAAAAGACAGAGAGCATCTTCGGACTGAATTTAAAGAATTGGTAGGCCGTGTCCTTGTGTCCCACATTGAGGAATTCAGCGTTTTTCGTGACAATGTACAGTTCCATATTCCTCATCAATATTCTGCTGAAATGGCAATGATGACAGAGACTGTGCCACTGGGATTGCTAGACACAGATGAACGAAAAACAAGTGATCTGAGTCAAGCATTGAAATATATTAATGACAGATATGTGCCACTTGAAAGGCAATCTACAGATGAGTCTCAAGTTGTCAAACCTGCTGTTAAAATTATTCTGACAGGTGATCAGTTGACAAAGCAGAATGCTGACAGTGTCTGTCGGTCATTGAAAAATGAAGAACAGAGCTATGACAGACTTGAGGGGCTGGTTCCATCAATAGCAGACTTTCATGGAAGTATGAACTTTACCGACCTGATCTACAAAAAGAGCTACAACACCAGATCCATCGGTGACATCGGGACCCTACATCAATTAAAGAGTGCCATACACAGAAAGAATGTTACAGCCTCTGCCCTTGGTGATAAATACCGTCCCTGTAGTGTGTTCTTGCAAGATGTTGCTGATGCTGAAATCCTAAGTGCCGCTCTTCACCATTTCAGGATGGACACGCCACACGAAACAGCAAAGGACCACATACCCCCAGCCTTCTCATCATCAGCTGAAAAACAAAGATGGTGGGATATGCAGTTGTTCAGCATTATTGACAATTACGTCATGAATGACAACACTGATTCAACCTTTCTTGATGATGCACAATGTGTTGCTCCTCATACCGACGTGCTGCCACACACATCATCTTTTAAATGCCGCTACCCTGGCTGCAGTCATCCAGCTTTTCATCTGCAATCCCAACAGAGAAAACATGAAAAAGAGCATGGCGTTAACATCAGTGACAACAGTCAAAAATATATTAGAGAGTCAGCTAAAGGGGATAAAGATATAGATGGTGTGTTTGTGTACCATACGTCATTGTTGAAACAAGCGCTACTTGAAAGAGACTTTTTAGACTCCATTGCTGAAGGAGATGGGGATAGAACCTGCAGGCTATGGAAATTCAAGCTACTGCATTTCAAGGCAGCAGGCCGGACCAAGTATGCGCTTGAGGCACTAAAGCTCCAGTTTGACCTGCAGACACTTGAACCGAGTGTGTCACACCGTCTGAAATGGAACAGATTTGTCAATACCAGTGGCGGTGTGGGGAAGAACATAGCCCTAGATTTGAATTGCGAGCATTATGTAAGATACACCAAGGATGCCATTGCACATGAGGGGCCAAATCTGTCATTTGAAATTGCTCAAGCCTTCTCCAGGACCATTGGTGAGCAGCGAGATCTCATGGATAAATTTGATCAGGACTGTGGTCTTACACCTGAATCTGGAAAGCACACTGACGCTGACAGGGAGAAGGACATAATGACCATGGTGCAAATCTTGCATGAGCAGCAGGTTTTCCAGCACACCCCTGAGCGCAAGGCCTATATGTTCTTCCCCAAGCACACCTGTCACCCTCTTCACACTCTCAAACCTGAAAATGTTAAGAAATGGATTCTTGAACACAAGAAGAAACTATCCGTGCATCGAGGACTGGCATGTCACATGAATGAATAACATTGATATTATTGGACATGCTTTACCAGCAGAAAATGTAGTTTGATTACCTTTGTTGCAGGACTCATCTGACAGCATCGAGAAGTGGAATGCTGCTGTCAGTGATGATGACCAAGAGAGACAAGCAGCAGTCTAAAATTGACCTAAATTAAGGTGTGCTATAGAAAAAAAGATTGTGTTAATAGTTCAGGGACATGCACTATGCTTTGGGAAGAGGGCAAGGGACTAACATATGACATATATAGCAAGTGGGTGGGCTGTGGAAGTCTTGTCCAATAAGGCTCAACAGCCTGTTGAAGGGACCCGCATCTGTGTCATTTTATAGATTTCTTTGGGCTATAGCAAAAAAAAAGATCTACAAGCTCGTAGCTGCGCTACGAACTTGTACATCTTCTATTTTGAGATGAAGGGGTCTGTGGCCAAATGCATATAATTTTGGGGGTCCTTGACATGAAAAAGTTTGAGATCCACTGATTTATAGAATATGTTTTTTTTTTAAACTGTTAGGATTTAGAATAAATTTGTAGAATCCCCAGAAGCAAAGTTTTGAGTTACAAATGTTCGCTTTAAAAAATATATATATTCAAAGATTTGCACACATTTTCACGATTTTTCGAAAATAGCAGATCTACAAGCTCATAGCACGGCACTCTGTGCCGCACTATGAGCTTGTAGATCTGCTATTTTTGAATAGCCGAAGAAATCTAAAATGACACAAGATGCTTTCCCTGTTCCCGGTCTTAATGGGTTAAGAGATAATAATTGTTAATATAGGACAGAACAATGAAATGCAACTAAAAGAAAAGGAACTTTTTTACTTTCACTTTATTTTCTGCACGTTCTTTTACATGACATGTTGTAATGCATCCTCAAAAGTGTTATTGTGTCCTTGTAAACATTTTGATAAAGACAACATTTGAGGGGGAAAAAAATGTTTGTTTTCATTTACAAAAACAGCAGGCAACTTATGTTGTGGTATATGCACTTAAACCTGACGTCTGAATATATTTTTTTCAATTATTTGTCATTATCTTTCAAGAACGTTACACATTTTTCTGTAAATAGCCTATCTACAAACCCACAACGCAATGCACCACAATGTTGGACAAAGTACTCAACCCCAGAACTCGAGTCAAAGTATAGCTACTCAAATGCTAAAATATTGCTCCACAACACGTGATGTTGCTCTGTCAAATGTGTACTTTATATCAGTTTTAAATGTACTAAAGAAATTAAATGTACATGCTTTTAGAAAGACTGCCATTGAAAAGCAAGAACTACTAATTCAATGCTATTTTTTAGATCAATGGATTTCTGTAAAAAAAAAAAAAAAGTAAATTTAGAAATGTACTCCAAAAACAAACAAGCCTGTCAGTCAGCCAGCCAGTCAGTCGATTCAGTCAGTCAGTTCTACATCTTCCAGAGCTGTTACCAACAGGTCATCTTGTACCTCACTGTCAGGGTCTTCATTTTTGAATACATCCTCAATGACATCTAATATAAGTTGTGCCTGTGAAGTGTCTGAGACTTGGATTTGACAAAGAATATCCTCCAATGTAAACAGAGTGCTGCATGACTCCAATACCTCTTCTATTATGCCACTGGGGGTGTCTTCCACGTGGTCTGATTTGCAGTAGAATGCTACACCACTGTACAGTCCTTCCTGAATGAGACACTCACTTCTCTCTTCTAGCTCGGCCCGAAGTAAAGCTCTCTGTTCTTCACTGACTACTCTCTGTTTTTCTGTGGTTCCTTTTCCTGCATGTCGCTCCAAAGAGCTAGAACCACCATTGCATTGTTGTACGCAGTTACAGGACAGAGCACAAAAATCACAACATGCATGCTTGGGAGTTAATGGTTGAACCTCTTCCCTATCATACAGGGCCAACAATTTCACCCTCCTACAGGAAGACACATTGGTTACATAGTCTCTCATGTTTTCTCTCAGTCCAACCCTTTGCGATCCATGGTAAAGAATGATGGAGTGTGCATCACCACCATCTCTTCCAGCTCTGCCAAACGCTTGCATGTAGGACTCCAGCTCTCTGGGGGGGCCATAATTAACAACAACGTTCACCCCTTTAAAATCCACCCCCATCCCTAAGGCAGACGTTGCAATCACAACCCGTAGAACAGACGATGGATCGCTCATTGAGTTTATGATGTGCTGTTTGATCTTGTCTGAGGTCTCCGAGTGGTACATATCGACAAGTCGATTCTTGGCAACATCCCCACTTCCTGCAGGGAATACTGACTTCTCTCCAAGAAACAGCTTAAATACATCCCAGTAAAGTAGGCCACAGTCATTGATACTCTTGCAGTATATAACAACTTTTTCTGTGTTAGGCCCCTTACTTGACAACTCCTGACAGAGCCATGCAAAGGTCTCACCTGGATCTTTTGCAACTTTTTTGACTGCTAGTCGAATGTTGGTGCGGTCAGGGCTCTTGACCACCTCCAGACATTCCTGCATTCCCAATTCTTTCTTGATCATCTCTCTGGTCAATGCTGATGCTGTTGCTGTTACTGCAAGCATTGGTACTGATCCTGAGACGATGGAACGAATCTCTCCAACCTGCCCGTACCATTTCCTAAAAGGAGCTTCTGTGCCCTGTGCTAGCCCCCTGTAAAGAAAGTGAAGAATAAAAAAAAACACTGAAATTACGAAGACTCAAATATTATGAATAGTGTAAAATAAAACAAAACAAAAACAGATTTCACATCTCCATAAGCATATTCTGGATACACTGCTGCTGTGTTTACACATCAAGTGTTTTTGATGGGATAGTAGCACTTTTACTTTTTACATTCGGCTAAAAACCATTAGAAAATATCTGAGATCTGTGGACAATTACATATCAATCTGTGGGTCCTTGACATGAAAAAAATATGATAACCACTGGTTTAAACAACATTAGGAAACAAGCCCAAATAAGAAACTGCCAGTGGTGGAAAAAGTACTGACATTTTTACTTAAGTAAAAGTATCAATACCAAAATGTAGAAGTACTCAACACTAAGTAAAAGGCATGTGTTCAAAATGTTACTTGAGTAAAAGTACAAAAGTATTGGCATCAAAATATACTTAAAGTACCAACAGTAATACAAATGTTTGAAAATAGCAGATCTACAAGCTCGGCTATTTTCAAATAGCCTATGTACAAAACAGGGCTATCATGGTTAATGTGTGTTTTATAATATAATAATTTATATCTGCAAAGTAACTAGTAACTAAAGTTTTCAATTAATTGTAGTGGAGTACAATATTTGCCTCTGAGATGCAGTGGAGTAGAAGTAAAAGTATTTTTACATACGGAAATACTCCAGTTAAGTATATCTCTAAAGTGGTGTACTGAAGTAAATGTACTTTACACCACTGGCAACTACACTTTAGAAACCAGCCCAAACAATGAAACCACCAATATTTACAATCTACATTACAGAAAAACAAGCCCAATGTCGCTTATAATAAGCAGACAATGGCAACACTGATTGTATGGCCTGGAAAACTATTCAAAACGTACGTTAATCATGCGTGTGGAGTTTTATTATTTCACTCGTTCACTTAGCGACAGTAAATACACAATTTCACTGCATTATTACAATCATTTGAGTGTGATGATACTGTTATTGTTGACAATTGGTACGCAGATATCACAGACATAATAACAATGATTATAATAATTATGCTTACTTACCAATCGACAACGGTGTGGACCTCATCTACCGCTATCCCAACGAGCCGCTCGCGGTAGAGTTGACTCTGGAGAACGCATCTCCACGATGGAATAGACACAAGCGACTCCGGTGAACCAAACACTATGCTGTATTCGCCGTCTTTGATTGCTTGGTCTGTTCGCTCATCCTTGCCTACATAGGCAGCTCTGATGCCTTTAGACGTTAGGAGTCTTGTCTGATCCTCCATAATTGATATCAATGGGCTAATGACGATTACGATTGCATTTTCTGCACCTCGATAACCATCTCTGGCTAGCATGTCGCTCAACGTAGGCCAAGTTTGGTAAATTAGACTCTTACCAAATCCAGTTGGCAAACAAGCCAACACGTCCTGCCCTTTTACTAAAGTGGTTAAACATAGCTTCTGCAAGGGTTTAAAACCATCGACGCCATGAACATGTCCCACATTTTCAATAAATTTGTCCAAAGTCAAAGTACTTAACGTAGCTTTTGTAGCTGCTGCCGCCATTGTTGTGTACTGCTGTTTGTCTCTCGTCGGACTGTTTGACGAGTCGCACACGCTCAGACCGGTAAGAGGCGTGTCCGCTCAGATTCTGAGCGTAAGGCACATCCGGCCCACAGATAGCAGGGCTTTGGCCCAGAAGTTCCTTCGCCCCTCCCGTTTGTATGAGAGCGGGCGAAAACTTCTGGGAACTCAGATTAGCGATAGAGCAACTGGTTGTAGCTGTTGCATGGGAGGGTCCTGAAAGTGATTGGCCGCACACAACCTGAGTTTAACAGCGGCCAACCATGTTTTGGTGTGACCGCGCCCAAACAGAGTATTTCTACATTGCAGTATAGATACTTTTACTTAGGTAAAAAAAAGTAACATTTTTTATTTACACCATTTTTTTTTTTCATGACGTCGGCGACGTCAATGGCACTGAATGAGTTAAGAAGAGGCCCAATTTCTTTCCAATATGGCTGCTGTGCATACAGCCTATTTCTGAACTACCCGTTTGGCACCAACAACCATGATGCCACATTCAAAGTCACATACATCCCCTTTCTTCCACCTTCTGATACCTGGTTTGAACTGCAGCAGATCTTCTTGACTACTGTACGTCTATGGGCCCAAATGCATCGAGTTGCTGCCATATGATTGGCTGATTAGATCTATCTCTATCATCTCAAATAAGGGACAGCATACCTATTGCTTAATGGTAATGCTAATATATGTGTTGTTTCAAACAGACACACATAGACACAAGTGACTCATTTCTGCATTTAACCCATTAATACCGGGAACGCATGATCCGTGTCATTTTTAGATTTCTTTGGCTATTCAAAAATATCAGATCTACAAGCTCATAGCGCGGCACCAAGTGCCGCACTATGAGCTTGAAGATCTGCTATTTATTTTTTTTAATCGTGAAATGTCAGCAAATCTTTAAATATACATTTTTTAAGCGAATATTTGTAACTCTTCTGCTTCTGGGGGGGTCCCTGGAACAAAACATTTTGAGATGGGGCTCCACGGCCAAATACATAATATTTATTTGGCCCGCGGACCCCCCATCTCAAAATGTAAAGAAATGTAAAGAATTCTTTTTTTTAGATATTATCTAAAAATGTTTTCTAAATCCTAACAGTATGATGCTATATCAGAGGTGCTCCAACTTTTCCATATCAAGGACCCCCAAAATTATATGCATTTGGCCGCGGACCCCCCATCTCAAAATACGTTGTTCCAGGGACCCCCAGAAACACAGTTCACATTTAAAATGTTCGCTTTAAAACATATATATTCAAAGATTTGCAGAAATTTCCCACGATTTCCCCCCAAAAAATAGCAGATCTACAAGCTTGTATATCCGCTATTTTTGAATATCCAAAGAAATCTTAAAATGACACAGATGTGTTCCCGGATTGAATGGGTTAATGGCTTCTACCACAATGGAGACACTGTCATCAACATAAGAGAAGCTGAAGGTCAACCCAGAACTTTCCATGACCAGTGAAGTTCTGATGATTTTTTTTTCGTGTCTCCATTATAATCATAAGCACTCCTGAAGGGGGAGGTAAATCCTATATTAAAATTGACTAGAGGGTGAGTGGACACCACAACCTTACATCCGGACTTGCGAGGCACACAGTTGCTCAGATCCGCACCAAACTTGGCACAGACACTGTTGTCGTGCATGAGAATAGTCATACCAATATAGATCATTGGTTCTCAAACTGGGGTCCGGGGACCCCCAGGGGTCCTTGAGGGAGTTCCAGGGGGTCCCCAGCTAAATGATGGATAGTTAGGAACCAAATGGACCTTTATGGGTCTGTAACTCTGAGTGTAGAAATGGAACCAGATGGACCCTTGGTTCCATTTCTACACTCTCAGAGTTAAATTAATGATTAATGATTTTACAATATAAATTGGGGTCCCAGAGATAAAAATGCCATTAAATGGGGGTCCTTAGCCTAATGCATGTCAAACTGAGGTTCCTTGAAATTAAAATGGTTGAGAATCACTGCTAGAGCTGTAAAAAATCTTCTCTTATGGGGGTCCCTGGCATATCTTTTCAAATGGGGGTCTGTGGCCTAATAAGTGTCAATTTGGGGGTCCTTGACATGAAAAGGTTTGAGAACCACTGTCATAGATAGTTGTTTATTTTGGTCATTAAAAGAGTATCAATACAAAGCCTTCATTTGTTGTCATAACAAAAACCAAAAAGGTGTAGGCTGAAGCCTTAGCTTATTGTGCCTACCCTTTTAACCTTTGAATAACTTATCAAGAACTATGTCAGACAAAATGGGGCACTACAGCAGTGTTAAACACTTTGCCATAACTCGGTGAACCATTGCTCTGACCAGCGTAATATAGCACTAGATTTGAAGGCTACATAGTGGCCTATTTACACTATAGTTGAAATAGGTTAATTCATGTATGGTTAATTCATACTGTACCTTTTCCCTTCCTAGAAATGTAGTCGAGTCAAAAGAACAATATTTGTCATTGAAATGTAGCGGAGTGGAAGTCATAAGTATCCAAAAATACAAACATTCAAGAAAAGTACAGATACTTTTATTATATATTTTTTTAACTTAAGTACAGAACTCAAGTACTGTAAATGTACTTCATTACTGTCCACCACTGTTTTTTGTGTGATTGTGTTCCGTTCCATTGAGTGTGGCTGCATGCCATGTGTGCTGCAAGTTTTGTCTCATTGACCATATTAACCCTTTAAGACCGGGAAAGCATCATTTGTGTCATTTTAAGATTTCTCTGGCTATTCAAAAATAGCAGATATACAAGCTTATAGCGTGGCACCGAGTGCCGCGCTGTGAGCTTGTAGATCTGCTATTTTTGAAAAATCGTGAAAAAGCAAAGGGTGCGAGCAAAGATTTGAGTTACAAATGTCCGGTTAAAAATATTAGCACAAATTTTCATGATTTTTCAAAAATAGCAGATCTACAAGCTCATAGCGCTATGAGCTTGTAGATCTGCTATTTTTGAATAGCCAAAGAAATCTAAAAAGACGATGCGTTCCCGGATTGAATGGGTTAAAGGGGAGACCTCAGCAATGTAGTTATTATTTAATCACAAGCTTGTTAATACTTTTCATTGGTTCAATATTCAGAAAACCCACAGACAGAGTAAAAAGAAAGGCAAGACGAATACGCTCTCGATCTGCGATTTCAATCAATACTCGATCAATAAATCAATACTTTTGTGCGATACCTTTGTACAAAGTAGGGCATTGAATTATGAAAAACATAAAATGTTCAAATATGGAGATACAATATTGTTGCACGAGCAACGGCATAAAAGATGAAGCCACGATGCACTCAGAGCTATTTATATGACAGGGACATAATGACATGACATCACAGCAGCTCAGTGGTCGATGCTCTCATAGACTTCAAAACTATACTGGACGCCGTGCTCCTCCTGTAGGCCTTCTGGTACACCTGAAACCCTGCAACACACAACACATGAAATATTACATACTGTACACCTGTTACCCTGCAACACCAAAAAAAAATTGCACATTTTCACGATTCTTCAAAAATAGCAGATCTACAAGCTCATAGCCGCGCTTTGAGCTTGTAGATCTGCTATTTTTGAATAGCCAAAGTATAAAAGGGTAAAGTGGTTCAAATTATTGCGATGCTCTATTAACACATTTTGCTGGGGAACCCCTGGAACGCCCCCACAGACCCCTGGGGGTCCCCGGACCCCACTTTGAGAACCACTGCTTCCAGGGTTCATGTGTAAAACTCACCCAGACAGGAGGCGGTATTTGTCATCGGTGATCTCAGGAATGAAAGTGTCACAGTCAAACTGTTTGTGGACGCGGGTGACAAACAGCCTCCTGGTCCCCGGGCTCTCCATCATCTCCTGGGGGACCCACACATCACAGCTGATCAACACACAGAATGTCTGTCTGTCTCTCTGCCTTTCTGTCTATCTGTCTGTCTGTCTGTCTGTCTGTCTGTCTGTCTGTCTGTCTGTCTGTCTGTCAGTCAGTGTTGATTTCGTCGACTAAAACTATGACGAAAAATGTTCGTCGACTACCTTTTTCCACTGACGCAAACTAAATAAAATCGAAATCAAAACTAAGCTATGATGACTAAAACTATGACTAAATATATTGACAATTTCGTCAACAAATCAAAACTAGACTAAAATGTAAGGGAGGGACTAGAGGAGAAGAGATCCAGTAGAACTAAAAGAGAAGTCATTTTATGTTTGGTTGCACTCGGGTGTTGCGCTCTGAAAATCTACAACGGGTCGCAGCGCGACGCGTTGTGAGCTCGGCTCGGTGAGATCGGCTATTTCCAGCATGCAACCAAGTGTAACATAAGCCATTACGATGCCATCAAGGCACCGCCAAAATTCATTTTAGCTGACTAAATCAACTGTAGATTTAGTCGACTCTAATCTTATGATATTTAGTAGACTAAAACTAGACCAAAACTAAAACATTTCAGATGACTAAAATATGACTAAAACTAAATGGAATTTTATTCAAAAGACTATGACTAAATAAACTAAATAAAAATTTGCTGTCAAAATCAACACTCTGTCTGTCTGTCTGTCTGCCTGCCTGCCTGAAGTCTTCCTGCCTGCCTGCCTGCCTGCCTGCCTGCCTGTCTGTCTGTCTGTCTGTCTGTCTGTCTGTCTGTCTGTCTGTCTGTCTGTCTGTCTGTCTGTCTGTCTGTATAGGACTGACTCACACCATATCGTAACTGTCGGGTGTAAAAAAAATATTACTTTTCAGGAAACAAAAAAAGAATTGCACCGTGTTGTGTGCTTGTGGATCGGAAATGTTTTGCTACAGCTGCGCGATACTCTTGTAAGACAAAGTAGGGCATTAAAGGGATAGTTCACCCCAAAAAATATTGTTTTTCTATCGATTAGTCACCCCATGGAGACTTGAAATTGATATTTTTGGTTTTTGTGGCATTCATAAGCCAATAATTTGGTGACCAGCGGACCAGTAGGCAGCGGTTCCGAAGACTCTTTGTGTCTCCTACCGGAACCGCTGCCGGTAATCAAAGTATTGGCTTAGGAACAAAAACAAAAGTCTCCATGGTCCTTTTGGTGGTGAACTATCCCTTTAATTTACAAAAAAAACATTTAGATTTTAAAAAACATTTTCAGATGGGGGGGGGGGGTCCGCGGAGGCCAAACAGATTATCATTTTGGGGGTCCTTGGCACGAAAAAAGTCGAGAAGGCGTTTGTAGAATCAGCCTCCGGTCTTAACGGGTTAAGAGTAGAAATACAGAGATACAAGGTTTCTGCCTCGATACAATATGCTCTCACACTCATCCTTGAGCTGGTCGCCATGCCAACTGAACTGACGACAAAGGGAGTGTGTGGTGACAAAGGTTCAAACTTCCACATCACAGGCGTCTGAAGATGCACCGTCATTTTTAACAGGCAGAAACCTCATATCTCCATGTTTCAACTTTTTGTAAATGTTTTCGTAAATCAATGTCCTACTTCATCGTAGCCGATCTACAAGCTCACAACGCATAGGACTGTGACGCGTTGTGAGCTTGTAGATCGGCAATTTTTTTTGCTATTACTGAAAGTGAAAGTGGTTAAGTGTGTCTGTGTGGGTTTTTATAAATATTGAACCAATGAAACGTATTAAGAGCTTGTGAAATAATAACCGCACTGAATCGGATTGTGACTAAATAATAACTCCATTGGAACACAGGTTCTTTGTTCCATTTGGTTATAATGGAGACGCGAACAAAAGTAACGGTTTTGGACATACAAGGTTTTCGCCTGACAGCGGCGATATTCAAATGTCCTTGAAATGGAATCAATAGATCATATCAGCAGCTTTTCCTCGTGTAAGGAGCTGTTTCATAGCCAGTGGGTCCGGAGATATACTGACAGTGAGTTTGTAAGTTAATAGACAACAAAGCCACCAATTCATCATACGATTTGACCCGCTGTAGGTTTTGTAGATCAGTGCTTCTCACAAAAAAAAAAAAATCTGGACCTCACCATCTTCTCAACCCATTTAGACCGGGTAAGAATCTGTCATTTTTAGATTTCTTTGGGCTATTCAAAAGTAGCAGATCTACAAGCTCATAGCGTGGCACTGAGTGCCGCGCTATGAGCTTGTAGATCTGCTATTTTTGGAGAAATCGTGAAACTTTGTGCAAATCTTTGTATATATATACATTTAAAAGCAAACATTTGTAACTCAAATCTTTGCTTCTGGGGAATCTACATCTTCTCTAAATCCTACAGTTTTTTGAAAAATTATATTCAAATATGTGCACGAATGTTCCAAGATTTAAAAAAAAATCTGATCTACAAGCACTCTGTGCCGCGCTATGAGCTTGTAGATCTGCTATTTTTTTATAGCAAAAGAAAACTTAAAATGACACAGATGCGTTCCCGGTCTTAACTCTTTGACTGCCATGGATGCGTTAACGTGTCGAATTCTGCCAGGGCTCACCCTGACAACGACGAGTTTAGAAAAGTTTTCATTCTTTAATTGTCTAATAAAAAAGATTGCGCTGTTCTCTCATCAAATCATCAGTTCATGACACTGGCCACCTCTGGTAAAACCAGCTATATCCTTATTGAAAAGATCATGCTGTTCCCGCCCCAGTAGCATAATGGCCTATGTCAAGAGTGTGACCTAGGACATTTTATCTACAAGCTCACAATGTCACGCTGCGACGCGTTGTGAGCTTGTAGATCGGCTATTTTCAGCATGAAACCAAGTGTAAAATCAGCCATTATTACGCCATCAAGGCCCGCCAAAATACATTTTTGGCAACAATTATGATTAGTCGACTAGTGATATCCAAAAGATATCCTTTATTCTGGGTGTTTTGGCTGTCAGCAGATGATGTGGCTGCCAAGCCTTCATCCACAGCATTGTCCTATCAGAACCGTTCAAGGCAAAGCAGTCACACGGCTCTGACTTCCTTGTCAACTCAATGTCATCTCTAGATTCTCTACACATTAACATTGATAATGTAATGGTACCTTGTAGAGAGAACTGCCTCCTATGACCCAGACCTGGTCGGCTCTGTCTGCCATCTCGGCCGTGTCCAGCAGGCGGACCGCTGAGCTGAAGTCAGACGCCAGGTGGTGCGCGCCCGGAGGTGCTTCTCTGTGGGGTTGATTGACAGCTGGTCAGTGCATGAGCTACAGCTATATTTACGTAGCATTTGGCCCTAATGCAAACCAATCTAGAAATATGTCAGGCGTTTTTTTTCCCCCGGCTGAAAACTCCTAACCCATTAAGACCGGGAAAGCATCTGTGTGTCATTTTAAGATTTCTTTGGCTATTTAAAAATAGCAGACATACAAGCTCATAGCGCTATGAGCTTGTAGATCTGCTATTTTTTTTGAAAAATCTTGAAAGTTTGAGCAAATATTAGAATTTTTTGTGAGCATTTCTGACTCAAATCTTTGCTTCTGGGGGTCCCTATTACAAAATATTTTGAGATAGGGGTCCACGGCCAAATACATATCATTTTGAGGGTCCTTGACATGAAAACGTTTGAGCACCACCGATATAGAAACAAAACTGTTAGGATTTAGAAGACATTTGTAGAATCCCCCCAGAAGCAAAGATATGAGTTACAAATGTTCGCTTAAAAATAATAAAAATAATAATAATATATATATATATATATATATATATATATATATATATTCAAAGATTTGCACAAACTTTCACAATTTTTCAAAAATAGCAGATCTACAAGCTTGTAGCGCGGCACTCGGTGCCGCGCTATGAGCTTGTAGATCTGCTATTTTTGAATAGCCCAAAGACATCTAAAAAATGACACAGATTATTTCCCCGGTCTAAATGGGTTACGGTGCTTGCCTAAAAACACTTCCAAACGCCAGTATGGTTGGGATCCGGAAGCAGAGGAACCGGATCAAACATTGAGAAACCGGAATCAGTTCGATCACATTCGGAACCATTTCCAGAACCGGGTTTTATCACACTGTCAGAGCTGGTATGTGGACTTCACGTCTGCTATACAATTACAATGCTGGTGGTTCTCACACTTTTTTAATTTCAAGGACCATCATAACTCTGAGTGTACAAATAAGGGTCCATTTGGTTTCCATTTGTACACTCTCACAGTTGCAGACCTGTAAGGGTCCAATTGGGACCCTAGATCTATGATTATCATACAATTATTTGTATGATAATTCATCGTTACAGTAAGTAATATGTAATGATTGTGACACAGCCCAATTCACACATACTTGAGTTCTCTGCTGAGGACGATGTTAATCCTTCCACTGAGCGGTCGGTTCTTCTCTGGGATGGAGAACCACGTCTTTCTGCCCATGATCACCACGTTCTGTTTACCTGGAACATACATGATCACCACATCGTTCTGTTTACCTAGAACAGTGGTTCTGAACCTTTTCAGGCTGTGACCCCCCCAAAATAATCATATTTGAACTGGGGACCCCCCACCTTGACAAGCACTTGGAGTTGTTGGAGTTGAGGCATTTGACTTAAATATTGTCAAAATGGCCGATCTACAAGCTCACAACAGAGCTCAGCTATTTTCAGAGACCAGTTTTTATAGTATAGTTTGTTGATTACTTTTTATGCAGTAATAGTCTTTTTTTTATTTCATTTATTGTATTCTTTTTTTTCTTAAACGGTCTTGAAAGTCTTTAAATTGTCACTTTACTGTCATCTGGGGACCCCCCTAAAATCATGTGGGGACCCCCCTGGCGGTCCCGACCCACAGGTTGAGAACCACTGACCTAGAACATGATCACCGCATTCTGTTTACCTAGCCAATCACAACTCACATCCTGTTTACCCAGCCAATCGGGACACACTGAATGCACACTAGCGTCAAGATGGAAAAATCAAGGTCCAATCTAAAAGCTGGGGATATGTGCATATTTTAGCTGTCGGGTGGAAACTGATAATTTTCAGGAAATGGAAAAATAACCTGTGTACAATGGATCATTTAGTTATTATTTAGTCACAAGCACTTTAAAATTACTTTTGGTTCAATAATTTGGAAAACCCCCACACACACTTGTGGGTCATTTTATCGTCTACTCAGGCTTTTGTTAACAACCCGGACAGTTTTTAAGTTGCTTGATTTAGTATTTAGATATTTGATATTCATTTTATCAGACACGCCCCCTTCCTATACAAACCCATTGTAACTTCAAACTCCATTTTAACCATGTTAGTTAATTAATCAGAAACACCTGTCCTTGGTTCTGGTGACTGATATTGTCCTTCTAATACGTGAGGAGAGCGTGTGTTTTTTTTCAATTACTTTTTTCATTTATTTTTAATATTTGTTTTGGAAAATGAAACAAATAAAATACAATAAAATAAATTGATTAAATAAATGAAAAAATAACCGAAAAAACATGGACTCCTCACATATTAGGAGGGCCGTATGAGTCACCAGAACCAAGGACGGGTGTTTTTGATGTAACTTCAACATAATGTTTGAAGTTATAATGGGTTTGTATAGGAAGGGGGCGTGTCTGATAAAATGAATAGACCCCTTAACAGACGACGTCACACTGATAAGAACCAGTATGTGTGCAATGAAACCCATTCTATCAGGTCTCGCTAGGACGCGCCTCACTAGCCAACACACAAGAGGGGGTTGGGGTGTGCTGAAACCAGCGCACCCCGAAACAACAGGTCGGGAATTGATTGCGTGAAACAATCACCTGTGCGTCCAGTGTCAATGTTAGTAAACAAATAATTGGTCTATATCAACTATCTTAATACTGAATCAAGCAACTTAAAAACTGTCTGGGGGGCTCACAAAAGCCTGAGTAGACGACAAAATTACCCAATGTTTTTTTTAAGTGAAATATTCCTTTAACCACTGTCAACCTGACCTCCCTATTTTCGACATGACATTATAATACCTCAGTAATGAACAATATGTCACTGTCGGGTGGAAACCTTGCATGTCCAAAATCATTCCTTTTTTGAACATTTTTGTATAAAATAGTGAAAATAGCCGATCTTGTAGATTGGCTATTTTCACTGCTTTGGTGCGATAGTCTTTTATGACGGGGTAGGCAGGGCATCAATTTACCCCAAAAAAGCCCCAAAAATGTAATATGGAGCTACGAGGTTGACGAATAAGTAATTTAATGTGAACCATAAACATCAGTTACCTTCAGCAGATGGAGTTGATGTCATCTTCCGGAAATGTTTGAATTCATTACTGTAATAAAAAAAGAGCAAAAAAAAGCTTTTACTGTCAGTGTCACTAATGTTGCAGTTTATTTTAATTGATTTATCTATACATTTTATATTACATATTTTACACTACAATACCAAATTAAACATATGCAAAATGTGTGTGTGTGTGTGTGTGTGTGTGTGTGTGTGTGTGTGTGTGTGTGTGTGTGTGTGTGTCCAGGGACCCCAAGGGGTCCTTGTGGGAGTTCCAGGGGGTCCCCAGCAAAATAACGTTTAACCATTTTACATACATGGATTAATTTTCCTCTCTACTCTACTGTTCCCACTTTTTCAAAAACAACAGCCAAGTAAGCCTTTATGTTTAAAGCTCCTTCAGATAGGAATAACCTACCGGCAAATATTCGTTCCATTTCATCTTATTATCTGTTCAAAAATACGCTGTCTTCTTATTTTTAGAGTGTATGTACATGTCTATAACTAATTAATAACTATAACATTGTCATATAACCTCTATTAATCACTCTAAATATACTGACATTCACGATATTAATCTGTCTGTGTTGACTTAATGATCAATTTTTATGCTTTACATTTTCTGTTGTTTTATGTGTTTGTCCTGTTCTGTTGTGTATCCTGTCATCTGTCTTGTTATTTACTTGTTTGTCATATCTGATATGTTTGTTGAATTGGTTGTTGTAATTGCTTTCCCCCTCTGTTTATTCTTTTGTTTATTTTTTTTGAAAATGTCTATACAGTGTATCATGTACCTAGGATCCCCTCTAAAACGAGATGCTACATCTCAAGGGGCTATTCCTAATAAAGAATTTCAATAATAATTTTCACTCTATTTTATATATACTTCAGCTTTTCGAAAAATCTACACGCTTGTAGATTGGCAAGTTTCGAAAGATATTGAAAACTCTTGAAGAACTGAGAAAAATTTGGAATATATATATTTTTTTAATAATCTTCTATTATGGGGGGTCCCTGACACAAAATATTTTCAGATAGCAGTCCTCTGCCAAATACATATGAATATGGGGATTCTTGACATGAAAATGTTAATGACAAGTGGATTCTTGACATGGAAATGTTAATGACAACCCCTGCAATAAAGGACCAATGCCCTCCTGGTTTGCTGTGACGTTGGTTCATAGCTGAATGGGGAAACAGAAGGTCCCCGGTTGGATTCCCAGCCAAGGTGAGGTGTCCCTGAGTAAGAGACTTAACATTGATTGATTCCCCAAATAAAGAACAAAACGTATTAATTCAATAAAGGAACACGTCTTTTACTTTCCAAATACGGGACAATTCTGTCTTTCAAGGGACGGTTGGCACAGACCCCTAGTTCCCTGTCACTTTAATTCTCTCATGCACCGTCTTGTGCAACAATGGACTGTGGACTCTGAACGCAGCCCAGCAGACATGACTTTTCCTTGCTGTTGGATGGAAAAAGCCGTTCTATTTTTATAGATTTTTCATATCATTTTAAAAACATTAAAACATTTGTGAAAACAGCAGATCTACAAGATAGATCTGCAGATCTGTTGTTTTCGCTGCTTTTGTACGACACTCTTGTATGGTGAAGTAGGGCATTTAATACATGAAACAAACCACCACCCAGGGGTCCCTGAGGGGTTTCCCAGCTAAAGGACTGATAGTAAATCTTCACAATTGTACAAGTACATACAACTACAGAACGTACACATATCTATTTTGATCAGTTTCACCGTTATCTTATCTCTGTATCTACAATAGGTTGGACAGACAGACAGACAGACAGACAGACAGACAGACAGACAGACATACCTACAGTAGGCTAGACAACCAGACAGACAGGTCTATAGGCTACCTATAGTGGGCTAGACAGACAGACAGACAGACAGACAGACAGACAGTAAATGCATTCTGGACCAAAACGAGACTTATATCAGATCAGATCAGATCATATCTAAAAATAAAAAGGTTCTTAAACTGCTTTTAAAGGGTTTTACACCTTTTAGAATATCTGCTTTATTCCACCAGAGTGTGTGTGTGTGTGTGTGTGTGTGTGTGTGTGTGTGTGTGTGTGTGTGTGTGTGTGTGTGTGTGTGTGTGTGTGTGTGTGTGTGTGCGTGCGCGTGCGTGTGTGTGTGTGCGTGTGCGAGCTATCAATGGGCGGCACCGTGACGCGTTGATAGCTTGTAGATCTGCTCTTTTGTTGTCTTTGTCGCGAGATTCACGTACCTGAGTCGTACGGGATGCCATGGTAAGTCCCCGCCGTTTCCGATGCCCATATTAGGACACACGGCCACAATGGCGTTCAGGACACGTGACATTCTTCTATAACTTATAATTAAATTGATTAAATGTCATTAAAAACAATAGAAATGCGTCAGTTTAGTTAACATAAACGTCAGCCTGGTTCAAAGCCTGCCGCCCAAATAAGCCGACGAGAGGAAGTGACGTCGTCATGGCACACGGTGTTGCCATATTTTGAGAGAGAAACAAGCACCAGGTCTAGGAAAACAAGCCCAGAAGAAGCAACTATAGGCCTAGCCCTAGGGCACTACTAGGCCATTATGAGAACTTTAAACCTATACTGTATACATTGAAAAAAGGTAATCTACAAGCTCAGCTTGGAAGAATGTATAAAGTTCACAGAATGTTTACAAATCTTTTGAAAATAGCAGATCTACAAGCTCACAACGCGTCGCATCGCGACACCTTGTTTGTGAGCTTGTAGATCTGCTATTTTCAAACAGCCGAAATGTATAGAGTTTAAGTGGTGGTGGTAAAAATCTAAATCTAAAAAGTAACTAGTAACTAAAGTTTTTAAATAATTGTAGTTGAGTAAAAGTATAATGTTTGCCCCTGTGAGATGTAGTGATAGTGGAGTAGAAGTAAAAGTACTGGAATTGGAAATACTCCAATAAAGTAAAAAATACCTCAGAATTGTACTGCAGTAGGCTACAGTACTTGAGTAAATGTACTTAGTTACTTTACACCACTGCAAATACATATTAATCTGTGGTCCAGACCATGACATGAAAATATTTGAGGTTAAAATAATATAACTATAAAATAACAGTTATGAAATAACTGGCTAAAATAATAATTAAAAACTTTTTAGAAGCTAAGCCAAAATAAGCAACTTACACAACTACCATTTTTTACAAGCAACGTTTACAGAAAAATAAGCCTAAAGTCGCTTATAATAAGCAGACATGGCAACACTGTTGGCACAGCGGAACCATAGAGGTATAATATAACTAGAGGGCGGATTGCTCCGCCCCCAGCTATCATTTCAATGAATGTGCTCAGTGGCGTTTTGAAGCACCCGGAAACCTGCCGGAAGTAGAATTATTGGTTCGATTTTGTATCCCCATAGAGTTATGAGCATGCGCACTAGTGTCCTTTTTGCGTTCTACGGCAGCCCGTGTGTCAAGGATTGAACGCGAGATATTTATTAAATACCCTCGAGATGCATATTTATATGTAAATGCATATGTATGTATGTATAATATGTTTACATATTTATATGTATAAATATAAATATCTCTCAGCATGTTTTGCGCGTGCATGTATTTCTCCCTGCCTGCAGTTTCAGCTTTGGCCACTGGGGTGGCAGCTTCAATGTTTCTCAGCAACTCTGGGGGCTTGAGCGGAACTCTACTGGTGGAAACAGTCTATGCATCCCATGGCCCGAACGGACGACGCGTTGTAATTGGCTAGTTGGTTGTCCAGGCGACCGTTGATGTAATGTTGCCTAGACAGTTGAACATATTAACCACCAGAGAGCAATAGAGTACTGATTAGTTTCCTGCACTATCTGTACCGAGTAGACCCCTGGACCAGTGGTTCTCAACCTTTTCAGGCTGTGACCCTCCAAAATAACTGGGGATCCCCCCAAAAGAATCATATTCGAACTGAGGAGCCCCCAAAATAACTGGGGACCCCCCAAAATAATTATATTCGAACTGGGGAGTCCCCACAATAATCATATTCGAACTTTTTTGTTTTGTTTGTTTGACTCGGTCGGTTCCACAGATAAATATTTTGAAAATATATGTGAGCTTGTAGATCGGCATTTTCTTATATCTTATATAAGAAATATATTTCTTATATTATTTGACAATTTGGCCAATGTTTGACCAGTTTTTATAGTAGGCCTATAGTTTGTTGATTCCTTTTGATGGAGTAATGGTATCTTTTCATTTCATTTATTTATTTTAAATGTAGGTATTAAAAAGGTCGTAAAGGTCGTAAAAGTCCTTTACCAGGGCTGCCAACTTTCAGAAATTTGTAAGAGTGAGACTTTAACTGTCATAATGCGTTCGGCCGCCGGCGGCGAAAAAATTTTTGGGGGCCCAAAATTTTAAAAGGGCCCTTTTTAACGCTGATTTAAAGGAATTTAACATTAAGACTGATGTCTTCACCCCCATGCCAGCTGCTCTCCCTGTCGGCCCCCTCATGCTTATATAGTGTTAATAATTGCATTTATTAATTAATTCTGATGAAAAACACGACTACATTATGCTATTGTTAGTCACATTTATTCAACATTGGGTTTGGACACAGGTTTCACTTAGAGCAAAGGTATTATAATATGTTACTCTCTACCTCCCCCTACAGGCTGGTATTATAATATGTGACTCTCTACCTCCCCCTACAGGCTGGTATTATAATATGTTACTCTCTACCTCCCCCTACAGGCTGGTATTATAATATGTTACTCTCTACCTCCCCCTACAGGCTGGTATTATACTATGTTACTCTCTACCTCCCCTACAGGCTGGTATTATAATATGTTACTCTCTACCTCCCCCTACAGGCTGGTATAATAATATGTTACTCTCTAACTCCCCTACAGGCTGGTATTATAATATGTTACTCTCTACCTCCCCCTACAGGCTGGTATTATAATATGTGACTCTCTACCTCCCCCTACAGGCTGGTATTATAATATGTTACTCTCTACCTCCCCCTACAGGCTGGTATTATAATATGTTACTCTCTACCTCCCCCTACAGGCTGGTATTATACTATGTTACTCTCTACCTCCCCCTACAGGCTGGTATTATAATATGTTACTCTCTACCTCCCCCTACAGGCTGGTATTATAATATGTTACTCTCTACCTCCCCCTACAGGCTGGTATTATAATGTTACTCTCTACCTCCCCCTACAGGCTGGTATTATAATTTTACTCTCTACCTCCCCTTACAGGCTGGTATTATAATATGTTACTCTCTACCTCCCCCTACAGGCTGGTATTATACTATGTTACTCTCTACCTCCCCCTACAGGCTGGTATTATAATATGTTACTCTCTACCTCCCCCTACAGGCTGGTATTATAATATGTTACTCTCTACCTCCCCCTACAGGCTGGTATTATAATGTTACTCTCTACCTCCCCCTACAGGCTGGTATTATAATTTTACTCTCTACCTCCCCTTACAGGCTGGTATTATAATATGTTACTCTCTACCTCCCCCTACAGGCTGGTATTATAATGTGATTCTCTACCTCCCCCTACAGGCTGGTAGGGCCTGTAATAAAGGCCAATCAAAAAGAAGGCCATCAAATAAAACGATGATTTTTAAGTCCACGGAAATAATGAATTTAACTTGAAGGTTAAGGATGATTTAATTTTAATATAGTACAAGAATAGTGTAACTACTGTATCTGTAAAATATAACCCATTTATTTCATAAAATTATGTATTGGGTTATAGCCTATTTGTCTCAATATTTGTCACATTCAGCCCTGGACTTCACTGACTGTAGGGGTCACATTAATCACATTAGAATCACAGATTAGAGATTTTATGTATTTTCCCCTATTTTCTGTATTTTTCACTATTTAAAATATAGTATTTCTTAATTTTTAATAATTATAGCTCGTAGATTGGCTTTTTTCACCATTTGAAATTGTTTTAAAATAAAAGGTCAACAGTTTTCCCAACCGACAGAGAGTCAGAGACAATATTTTGCCTATATATGGTTCTGTATTAGTGTATGAGTCAGTTTTAGCAGATTTCATTCTAATTGGCTACTGTAGACTGCCTATCAATTTCATGGGCCTGGGTAGGGCCACCTGGCCTGGCGGATATCTTCCCTGTTGCGCAGCAGCACGTCAGCAAGTGAAGGAAATGAATAAATACAAATAAACATAATGTTTTGATGGATAAATGCAAATGATTAAATCATATATATATCTTCGCTGTCAGGCCGAAACCTTGTATTTCCATATTTCAACTTTATGTTTTTTCATAAATGAATGCCTTACTTCAGCGGTTCTCAAACTGGGGTCCGGGGACCCCCAGGGGTCCTTGAGGAGTTACATGACTTTAACTATGAGAGTGTTCCATTTGTACACTCTCAGAGTTAGGATTTCTTAGTATAGATTGGGGTCCCAGAGATAGCAAAGAGGTATCAAATGGGGGTCCGTGGCCTAATGCTTATTAAACTGGGGGTCCATGAAATTAAAAAGTATGAGAACCACTGCCCTACTTCATCATACAAGAGTGTCACACTATAAGAGTAAAAATAGCCGATCTACAAACTACCAACATGCCGAGATATGATGTGTTGTGAGCTTGTAGATCAGCTATTTTCACAAATTACAATTTCCTATAGTATTGTTTGTTGATTACTTTTCATGCAGTAATGCTATTTTATATTTCATTTCTTCCTTCTTTTTTTTTTATTAAAAAGGTCTTTAAAAAAATTGTCACTTTACTGTCATCTGGGGACCCCCCCCAAACAAAAAAATTACGTGGGGACCCCCCTGGGCCTTGTGGGTCCCGACACACAGGTTGAGAACCAGTGATTTGACTAACACTGCTAGTCACAGTTTGTTGTTAAAACCACCAGCAACATGTATGCTGCTCACCAGCAGCCTGTGTAACGTTTAAGTCTCATGTAGTCAGACCCACCATTTCATCAAAATAAAATGATTTGTAAAGATAATGTGTTTGTAAAAAGGAGGTGGTTAAGTTATCTACCGTTTGACCCGCTTCAGAATCAGTCACGGCATATTGAGGCGCTGACAGACTCGTCGGTCGGCGTTTCACGTTGTATACTTTTTTAATTTCTCCACCAAAGTGTTGTGCTTCCTTAAATCCTTCTCCTTGGCTAGAGAGACGCAATGACCCGCCTTAAGCTGCCTCTGATTGGTTTGTATTAGTGACAGACGAGCGTCATGTGAACCTTGGCTGCAGTCCATCGCGCAGCGCACCAACCACAAATCTGGAAAAGTCGTCCTAAAACACCCTCGCCCCCGGTCTAATGCGGCGGCCACGGTCCGCGAAAAAAGGGTGGCAGTGTGTTTTAGGACGAGGCTTCCGTTTTCCACCCGATTGCTCTTTTTTTTTTTTTTTTTGCTGTGAGAGGGGGGAAAAAAGCGTGAGAAATGGCAAGTGTGGCGTGAGGCGTGAGAAGAGGTTAAATTGCGTGACTCTCACTCTCAAAGAGTGAGAGTTGGCAGCTCTGCCTTTACTGTCATCTGGGGACCCCCAAAAAAATGTTTTGGGGTCCCCAGACCCACAGGTTGAGAACCACTCAGGTCCCCAGACCCACAGGTTGAGAACCCCAGACCCACAGGTTGAGAACCACTGCTCTAGACGTACTGCACATATAAACAGAGACGCTACCTTAAAACACATTTTAAATCTGAGGCTTTTTTTTGGTATACTGTTTAAAATAGCTTTGAGAAAAATGCTGCTAATTGTCCCAAAGGTGACTGCAAAAGATTGCTGCTATTTGTTTCAAAAAGCTTAATGACGTGATGTGACATCATGTGACATAGATCTGTTTACACAATGCTGTACCTACCTAATGTACCTACATTGTTTTTATTATATTTTTAACACTTGCTTTGACAATGTAAACGTATTATCTCATGCCAAAGACCCCTTAGTTGAGAGAGAGAGAGATGAAGCAGGGACCCCCACTACATATTGTATAAAATTGTGTTGCATAATAACATTTTCTGCTATTTTTGGCAAATGTTCCACTAAGAATAGGGATGCTAGGGTTCAAGTGGTTTGAAGACCCATGGAGTACTGAGTAAAATATGTGTGTTTTTTTTTTAATGATGTTGCTTATATGATTTAGATGTTTTCTAAATCATATAAGGGAGCTGGATATTGGATATCAAATACGTTTGAGATCCACTGCTCTAGAACACTGGTTCTCAACCTTTTCAAGCCACAACCCCTAAAATAATCCTATTTGAACTGGGGACCCCCCACCCTGACATGCACTTGGAATTGTAGGAGTTGAGGCATTACATTTAGTTTGGTTCCACAGATAAATATTGTGAAAATAACAGATTTACAAGCTTGTGCTTGTACTTTTGCCTCTTTCTTATATTATTTGACAATTTGGCCAATGTTTGACCAGTTTTTATCGTATAGTTTGTTGATTACTTTAGATACAGTAATGGTCTTTTTTCTTTCTTTCTTTTTTTTAAGTATTAAAAAGGTCTTAAAAGTCCTTATAGGGCAAGACCACTAGAGGTTTGGGTTATGTAGTTACCTTGCCATAATGTAACTCCCAAAGGTGGGGAAAAAATCAAAAATAATTTCTCCATTGACTATTTTGAAGAAAACTCGGACTGGATGTCCGGATCTGAATACGGATCTTTATAGTAAAATGAACAGGAAGTTGACATTTTTATATTTGAAAAAAACAAAACTATACTGGGTTTTGTGATGTTCTATACTGTCAGAATAAATATTTACATATATATATAATATTTGTTTGCATTCGTTATACGGGCTGAAAAAGAGTTGTTTCACCATAATGTAAGTCAATGAGGAGCATATTTTGAATTATCAAGTTCTAGTCCATAGACATGCCCCCCCCCCCCAAAAAAAAAAATCTTATGGAGACCCCTACCCACAGGTTGAGATCCACTGCTCTAGAACAAGACAAATCCATGAGCACTTCTGTCCGAGTGTGTGCAGATAATCCCTGGTCACCTATGATTGGGGTTGGGATCCGGAACCAGAGGAACCGGATCCAACACTGAGGAACTGAAATCGGTTCCATCACATTTGAAACCGTTTCCGAAACCAGGTTTAATCATCACACTCTCAGGGCTGGTATGTGGACTTCACGTCTGCTATTCAATTACAATCCCGGTGGTTCTCAAACTTTTTTTTAATTTCAATGACCACCATAACTGTGAGAGTGTACACATGGTTACAGACCTGTAAGAGTCCCTTTGGAACCATCTGGACCTCACTTTGAGAACCATTACAATAATATATATGCATTACTGTATGCATGATTGAATTTGTGTTTATCAAATACTATAATGAAGCCCAAAATGATATTGATTTCTTTTTTATAGGAATCATTAAGGAACCCCAATTGATAAAATGCTAAAGGATCCAAACCCTAGTTATGATGGAGCAAATATATGAGAATGACACATACAAATGGACTTGATCAAACTATTTGAAGACCTCACTTGTTTTTAATATTGAATAAAATAAAAAAAACACCAACACAGAACTAGGTAGCAGTGACCAACAGGTCAACAGAAGATAACACAATTGAATTCAATGGAATACAGAGTAGAGGAGTAGATCATTTAGAAGCTTTCATCAGACTCCCACCAACCTGACATCATCAGGCTCTGTACAGAGACAAAATAATAAAAAAGTAATCTTACATTCACAGTTTCATCTGATCTGCATACAGGATTAGTATTAAGCATTCCTTAAAGGGATATTTCACTTTCAAAAAAACTTTTGGTCATTTTATCGTCTACTCAGGCCTTTGAGAGCCCCCCAGACAGTTTTTAAGTTGCTCGATTCAGTATTTAGATATTAGATATTCTTTTTATCAGACACGCCCCCTTCCTATACAAACCCATTGTATTCATTTTTGGATTCTTCATTTAGCGTTAAGGAATGTTTTACAAACAAAAAGTCTCTGTGTCAAGACTTCACAGGGTAAGTAAACAGTAGAAATAAAGTAATTTCTTAGGTGAACTATTCCTTTAAGACCTGAGTGAGGATGATTCTACAAATGACAGATTTTCTGATGTTGCTATAGTGGTTCTCAAACTTTTTCATGTCAAGGATGCTCAAATTGATATGTGTTTGTCCGTCGACTCCCATTTCAAAATATTTAGTTCTAGGGACCCCCAGAAGCAAAGATTTGAGTTAAAAATTATCACTTTAAAATATATATATGTTCAAAGATGCCATTTTTGAATAGCCAAAGTATAAACTATTGTTTAAGTGGTTATAATCTAGAATGACACAGATGCTTTCTCGGTTTTAATATTACTCACGTCATTTTTTTTTATGTTGCGGAACTCCTGCTCAATCCTCAGGCAGATATCCTGGGTCAGTTCCTTGGATATGCTCTGGAGCACATCGAAATCCTCAACAGTGTACACATGGGTCTCCTTGGGGGTACTGGCAATGGACTCCAATTCAGACTGGACAGCATCCTTGACGCCCACTGCGAAAATCACCACGTCAGCATTCCTCAGCTGGTTGACTGGCTTTTTGAAGGCGTCCGAGGCTTTCCCATCGGTGATCAAGATTGTGACGCGAAGGACGTTGGGTCGTGCCCCTTGGGCAGCCTGGAAGATCTCCTCCCTCACATAAGTCAAGGCCCTGCCCGTGTTAGTGCTGCCCCCTAGATAAGAGAGTGTCCTCACGGCGTTGACCACGGCATCAAGGTCACGGTGGGTGTTCAGGTTGAAGTGGGTGCGGGGGTTCCGACTGTACTGCACCAAGCTAATCTGGACCTTGTGCGGCCCGATGTTAAAGGTGTTCACCAGCGCCTCCAGGAAAACCCGTACTCTGGCAAAGTTAACCATACCGATACTGTATGAGCCATCCACTAGAAGCACCACATCAGCCTGCATGTCCACTCCAAGTGCACATTCTGGAATTAAATGGAATTGTGAGAGAGAGAGAGAGAGAGAGAGAGAGAGAGAGAGAGAGAGAGAGAGAGAGAGAGAGAGAGGTAATAAAAAATAAAAAAAGAACAGCGAGCCGGGTACCCATGGATACCTGACGGTTACCCGCGTTTGACGGTTGACTAGTGGATAGTGGAGAATAATTTGTCAAGGGCCACGTCAGGCAAGTTTGGATAATGTCATGGAACTTTAGTTAATGGCTATGCCGTCTGCAATAAGGTTTAAGCTTGAAAGCCGCAAGCTTGGCACTTCCTCACTTAGGAAACACTTGGACCACTGTGGAAAACCAGGTGGTTCTGGGACAATTGATAGATACTTTCCCAAAAGCAAAGAAGGCCCCCTGCCACCAAACCGAGAGGACAAGGACACTATAACCAAGTTATCAGTGGAGTTTGTGCCTCAGGACGTCCGGTCGTTTGAAACTCTTCGTGGGGAAGGATTCAGTGCACTAGCGCAAGGATTGGTTGACATCGGGGCTAGGGCAATCACGCACGCGCTTCGCGCATGCACCCCCCCGCATTGATGCACTCGAACCCCCCCCCCCCCAACCGTTGTCGGCTAGCGCCGGGCCTGCATGTTGCCAGAAAACCCTAACCCCTAACTTTTCAATATCGAAAAATGAATTGAGTTGAACTTGTGTTACTGATTTACACGAATTCAAACCGATATAATGGTATAGTTGTTTTCACTAATGGTTGAGTTGTTTTACCTGGGAATGTAATTGCAGTGACTGGTGAAGTTACAGTAACATGTGGAGATGTTGTAGTGACTGGCGGTGAAGTTGCGTTGACTGGCGGTGAAGTTGCGTTGACTGGCGGTGAAGTTGCGTTTGTTGGTGTTGAAGTTGCATTGACTGGTGGTGAAGTTGCGCTTGTTGGTGTTGAAGTTGCATTGACTGGTGGTGAAGTTGCGTTGACTGGCGGTGAAGTTGCGTTTGTTGGTGGTGAAGTTGCAGTGACTGGTGGTGAAGTAGCATTAGTTAGTTTAGTGATGAAGTTGCGTTGACTGGTGAAGTTGTATTGAATGGTGCTGAAGTTACATTAACATGTTTTGATGTTGTGTTGACTGGTGGTGAAGTTGTATTGAAAGGTGGGGTAGTTGTATTAACAAATGATGAAGTTACATTTAATGGTAGTGACGCTACATAAACTGATGATAATATATTACCTGGTGGTGAAATTATGTTCACTGGTGGTCCTGCCATCCTCCGGCAGATATCCTGGGTCAGTTCCTTGGATATCCTCGGGAGCACATCCAAATCCTCAACAGTGTACACATGGGTCTCCTTGGGGGCACTGGCAATGGACTCCAATTCAGACTGGACAGCATCCTTGACGCCCACGGCGAAAATCACCACGTCAGCATTCCTCAGCTGGTTGACTGGCTTTTTGAAGGCGTCCGAGGCTTTCCCATCGGTGATCAGGATTATGACGCGAAGGACGTTGGGTCGTGCCCCTTGGGCAGCCTGGAAGATCTCCTCCCTCACATAAGTCATGGCCCTGCCTAGGTTAGTGGTGCCCCCTAGATAAGGGAGTGTCCTCACAGCGTTGACCACGGCATCAAGGTCACGGTGGGTGTTCAGGTTGAAGTGGGTGCGGGGGTCCCGACTGTACTGCACCAAGCTAATCTGGACCTTGTGCGGCCCGATGTTAAAGGTGTTCACCAGCGCCTCCAGGAAAGCCTGTACTTTGGCAAAGTTAGCCATACCGATACTGTATGAGCCATCCACTAGGAGCACCACATCAGCCTGCATGTCCACTCCAATTGCACATTCTGGAATTAAATGGAATTGTGAAAGAGAGAGAGAGAGAAAGAGAGAGAGAGAGAGAGAGAGAGAGAGAGAGAGAGAGAGAGAGAGAGAGAGAGGTGGAGGATTTTCAAAATAATTAAAACTTTCCATATACATATATTTTTAACCTAGTTCTATTTAAATAAGCAGTAAATAACACAACATAATGTAGCTCAAATCAGAGTCCTGCAATGGGCCGGGTAGCCATGGATACCCGACGGGTAGCCTGGGTAAACCCCTCCCTCCGGAAAAATCTTTTTCATTTGTTTTCAGGAAGGAGTCTGGCCTGTATGGGCAATACGACAACCCCTTCAGCCAATCAGCAGTTGTTCCCTTTCAGCCAATCAAGCAGCTCATTTTCCCCATCACCAGCAAGGGGACTTTGGAAGGGGCTATGCCGAAAATGGGTTGCTTTATTCGGATACATGCGTGTCACTGCCCGCCCCTGCCGGTTCTCAGATAAAAATAAATAAATAGGCTCTGTCATGATTAATTGACCACATATAAGAAGTTAAACAACTAAATTCTATCCAAACGATATCTTAAAAGTAAATTCCGTGCCTCAAAAAAGAAGTTTGAGAGCTTTTTGAAGTTTTAAAACGGCGGAGAAAATAGCGCACAGAAAAGATGGCTGTCGCTCTTTTTTGGTCGGGTGCACTCAGGCTGGACTCGGTTCCATTCGGTTTCACTCGAACCTGCCACCTGACTGGCCAACCTTCGCTGTCACTCACAGAACAATGAGCAAGGACGCTGATAGGACATTCCATGTTATGGATTGAAGAGAAACGCCCCATTACAGGCCTGTACGCCAGACTCACTTCTGAAAACAAATGAAAATGAGTTTTCCAGAGGGAGGGGTTTACCCAGGCTACCCGACGGGTACCACTGTGGAAAACCAGGTGGTTCTGGGACAATTGATAGATACTTTCCGAAAAGCAAAGAAGGCCTCCTACCACCAAACCGAGAGGACAAGGACGCTATAACCAAGTTCCAACCAAGTCCCCAGTGCTCACTCCTCATGCATTGAAGGAAGCATGAGCTCAGTTAGGGGCTCTCCTCAGGCTGGCAGAGGGAGAGTAGCGCCCAGGATTACAGCTTAGGCAATTGGCACTGGGTAAAAAAAATGGGTTGCAAAAATGTTGAAAGAAAAAAAAGAAGGGGGGGCAGCATCACAATAAGTAACAGGGACTAACAGTGACTACGCATAATCTGTTTCACTTTTTCTTTTTTTTTCGTTACATTTTTTCACTTCCACCCTTTCTGATTGTCTCTTTCTCCCCCTTTACTCTCTCTCTCTCTCTCTCTCTCTCTCTCTCGCAGGTATGAGGGGACATAATTCCTTTGTCACTTACTGTAGGCCTATATAGAGTAGGTCTACATGAACATGTATAAAGGTTCGTCATCGTCAAGACTGGAATACTTTTTATCACCGTGACATGAACGTCCAAGGATTATGCTTCTGTTCTGAGCAGTGTTTCCAGATATTGCGAGAGAAATAAGCAACCAGGTCTATGAACAATCTCAAAAGAAGCGACTATATATAGGCCACATGAGCACTTTAAAGTTTAAACCTGTATAGAAATACATTGGATATTTGAAAATAGCCGATCTACGAGCTCCTTGTGAGCTCGTAGATCGGCTATTCAAAAACAGAAATGTTTTGAAAATATTGGAATATTTTCCAAATCCACACAAATCTTGCATGGGGGTCTATATTTTCAGAAGTTGTTTGAGAACCACTGGTTTAAACAACATTAGGAAACAAGCCCAAATAAGCAACTACACTTTAGAAACAATTAAGCCCAAAAAAACGCTACCCACAACTACCAATATTTAGACACGCAACTTTACAGAAAAACAAGGCCAAAATCGCTTATAATACGTGGACATGGCAACACTGCTTTCTCCCTGCTTGTTTCATAGAGAGAGAGAGACACACATACAGAGAAATATTTAATGTCAATCATTAGCGTCCTGTCTCGGTGTATATCGCGGATATATCATGGGAGCCTTGCGCGTTTTCGTGAGACGTCGGTTAAAATGAATTGGAATAAAAACAAATGTAGGCTATGTAATGGGTCTGGATCGCATCGTGGTGAAATATCTTGCAATGAGTGATCCCCTGTCGCCGATCAGTCAATCGTGCGAGAACCACAACGATATATATAGCCCGATTTCAAGAGAGAAACTTGTGCAATGTGAAATGCTTAACGATCTGTTTACTCGCCGACCATTTCAAATGTCGGACAGTGTGTAGGGGCCCTTAGGAATGCCACAAAAACAAAAAAAAACAGGAGCAGGGCAGGAATTTCAGGGAGGCCATGAAGGCCATAGCCATCGTTGTCCCTCAGTTTGGCCTTGTGCCCCTTAAAAAAACAGGAGGGGCAAAATCCCAAAACGGCGGTGGCGCCCGCCACGCCTCCGCCGCGCTTCTGGCACGAGCCGCCACGAGCCGCCACGAGCGCCAAGCCTCCCGCCACGAGCGCCGCCTCCCTCCACGAGCGCCGTGCCTCCCGCCACGAACGCCAAGCCTCCCGCCACGACCCGTCACTGACCGCCACTGACAGCCACGAACCGCCACTGACCGCCGCCCGAGCGCAAAGCCTCCCGCCACGAGCGCCGCCTCCCGCCACGAACGCCAAGCCTCCCGCCACGACCCGTCACTGACCGCCACTGACAGCCACAAACCGCCACTGACCGCCACTGACCGCCGCCCGCCACGAGCGCCGCCTCCCGCCACGAGCGCCGCCTCCCGCCACGAGCGCCGCCGCCCGCCACGAGCGCCGCCTCCCGCCACGAGCGCCGCCTCCCGCCACGAGCGCCAAGCCTCCCGCCACGACCCGTCACTGACCGCCACTGACAGCCACGACCCGCCACTGACCGCCACTGACCGCCCCGACCTGCCACTGTCAGTGGTGGTCCGCCACTGACAGCCAAGCCATGGTCCCGAGTCCCGACCGTGAGACAGAGCAGTTGAGATTTCATACGGCCAGATCTCTGTAAATTTTACTTGAATTCTTATAATTTAAATGTTTCTATGATCTGTCAAGTTTATATTTTCCGGTGTATCAGTCATGAATTGATTATAATTTATTTTATAATTTATTATAATGTCAAACGATATCAAGCCGGAGTTTTCCGTGCGTAATTACGCACGTGGTCTGCTCTTTTCCCCCCCCCTCAACACCGATAACTCTTTGCCAAAAATAGCCGATCTCCGAGCTCACACTCCGCGCATATAGTCAATAAGATGGTTATTATTATTCATATTATTATTATAATGACAAACAGTGAATGTCTGACGGACAGAAAGCCTTCTCGAATGATGCCCCGTTGAAATTATATAAAAACGAAATCATAGTGAGTGTGCTCCAACGGCCTGGGTCTGTCTGTCTGTCTGTCTGTCTGTCTGTCTGTCTGTCTGTCTGTCTGTCTGTCTATATCTGTCAAGCTCTTTGCCAAAAATAGCCTATCTACAAGCTCACAACGCCTTGCTGCGAGTGAGCTTGTAGATCGGCTATTTTTGGTGTGAGTGAGTGTGCTCTGACGGCCTGGGTCTGTCTGTCTGTCTGTCTGTCTGTCTGTCTGTCTGTCTGTCAAAGGTCCGCGGCCGTAACACACACACAAATGCGCAACCCCGCTCGCCACACGTCCCCTCCAAGGTGAATAAATAATAATTAAAGAATAATAAATTATATTAAAATCTATCTATCTATCTATCTATCTATCTATCTATCTATCTATCTCAAGCTCTTTACCAAAAATGGCTGATCTACAAGCTCACAACGTCTCACGCTGCGAGGCGATGGAGCTTGTAGATTGGCTTGTAGATCGATCTGTCTGTCTGTCTGTCTGTCTGTCTGTCTGTCTGTCTGTCTGTCTGTCTGTCTGTCTGTCTGTCTGTCTGTCTGTGTGTGTCCGCCCCCCGCCCCCCGAAGCTTGAAAGGTCAGTGACACAGAACAGAGATCACACACACACACACACACACACACACACACACACACACACACACACACACACACACACACACACACACACACACACACACACACACACAATTAAATATGACCGCGTGCGTGCGTAATGACGCACAGATAAGCAACGATGTTAGGTAATTGTACCAGCTGACAGGTGTGGATAACACTGGGGGGCTGGTGGGGGGGCGAGGGGGGGCGTGTGTGGGTCCTTGTCATGCCAAGGACCCCCAAAATTTGATTTAGGTTACTTGTCTGCAGAACACAGCATTCCATGCGCTTTCTCTCTCCCTCTCTCCTCTCTGGGATCCACGGCCAAATACATATAATTTGTGGGGTTCCTGACATGAAAAAACTATCAAGAAATAAATCTCACAATCTTTCGTCAAAAGGTGGCGCTATAGCACTCAATTGAAAATGCCAACTTTGAACAGGTACAACTCATGCCCTGTTTGACCTACAGCCATAAAACTTCAATACACACATGCGTCTACTCATGATGAACAACTTTAACCCTCTGACTTTTGACCTCTGACCTTTAGATCTCCCACCATTTTGAATTATATGAAAAACAGTTAAAACCTATCTCCTCCTGGGATTTTTGAGTAATCTGCACGAAACGTTTTACACATGAACTTTGGACCTATGCCGACAAACAAGCAGCAAGATTTTTCCATAAGTGAAAAAATGAAGCTTTAATGAGCCAATGAATATTGCAGTTTTATGACAATTATTCATCTGCCCCTAACACATACATGCAGACTCACATTTCTTTGAAACTTTGCGTTAATGTTGAGGGTCATTCCAAATATTACTGAAACCAATCTTACTCCAATTGGTCAAAGGGGGGCGCTATAGCGATTTTTTGAAAGTGCAAACTTTAAACAGGCAAAAGTCATGCCTCGTTTGGCCGACAGCCATTAAACCTGCTTACACATGTGCCTTGACTCATGAGGAACACATGTATCACGTTGACCAGTAAGCTCCGCCCTTAGATTGTCCGCAATTTTGAGCAGTTTGAAAAACACTTAAACCCAGGATTTTTCAGCTATTTGCGTGAAACTGTATCATCTGTGTGATCTCCTTTTTCACAAGTTCTTGTCTGTTGGTCCAATGGCTTCTCCCTTAAACGTGTGCCTCACAACCTGAAGGTTGCCAGTTCAAGCCTCACTTGATGCAGACTTCATTAAAGTTGCATTGCACACAACATGATTGTGTCAATTAATATGTGCAATTGTTAAACATAACCTGAAATACTTATTTGAGAGGGTATGTTTTTGCAATGTATGACATACTTCATTCTGAAAATAGCCGATCTACAATCTCAAAACTTTTCAGATAGCAACGTGTTTCTGAGCTTGTAGGTCGGCTGCTTTCACTGGTTCACTTTTATCTTCAACAGACAACCTCAATCTGTACAAAGCTATAGCACTATAGGTAGTGTTGCAGCCTGTCAATCCGAAGGTTGAGGGTTCGATTCCTGTTAATGGCAATAGGTTGAGGTGTCCATTCAATCCGTTCTGCTTCCATCTCTCTCTCTCTTCAGTCTGTATTGTTTCCATGTCTCTCTCTCTCTCTTCAATCTATTCCGTTTCCATGTCTCTCTCGCTCTCTCTCTCTTCAATCTATTCCGTTTCCATGTCTCTCTCTCTCTTCAATCTATTCCGTTTCCAAATATACAAATAAAACATGAACTTATATACGGTAATACAATATGCAAATACTGTCATAATGGTCCAAATGTACAGCATCGAACTGTGTGCGTGTGTGTCAAGATATAGTCAGTGTCAAGATAATAGTCACATTGATTGTTGTTTGCTTATGTGTCCCTCAGTTTGTGACATGCAGTCACATATTGTGCAGCTAAGTGTGCTGCAGGTCCCTCTCCTAATAGAATGTGTTGTTTGTCATTGTCATCTAGCTCTGTAAAATTTTTAATTAACAACCCAAATTTCTTAAAGTATGCTGCTCTTATGTTGTTATATTTGTCACATTTTAATAGAAAGTGCATCTCAGTCTCTACCTCAGCTGTGGTACAGTGACCACACACTCTTTGTTCTGGAGGCAGATAGGACTTCTTGTGTCGTCCTTTCTCTATGGCCAGACTGTGGTCACTCAGTCTGTATTTAGTCAGGATCTGTCTCTGCTTTTTATCTTTGACCGTAAAGAGATACTCTGCCAGTTTATATTCATGTTTTAGGGCCAGATAGCAATTAAGTTTGTGTTGAGTTTTGGTTTGATTGGTCCAATGTTTCAGATAGGCGTCTTTTGTTAGTTTATCAATTTGGTTTACTCTAATTAGTGGCTGCAAAGCAGTGCTGGTCTGAGGTTGGACACTGTTGGGTGTTAAGTGATCAATAAGTCTCAGGACAAGTTGACAGAAGGGACTCTTTTGAGGCTTCCTCTCCTGGGCTTGCAAGGCCTGGGATCTCAGGGTGTCTTGGGGGCTTGATTTAAGATGTAACCAAAATTTAAGTGTTCTTTTTCTAATGTTAACAATTAATGGGTAACGGCCTAATTCTGCCCTGCATGCATTGGTTGGGGTTTTCCTTTGGATGTTTAATATGGATCTACAGAATTCTGCATGCAGGGTCTCTGTGGGATGTTTGTCCCATCTAGTGTAGTCCTGATGACTGAGTGGACCCCAAACTTCACTGCCATAGAGGGCGATTGGTTGAATTATACTGTCAAATATTTTTATCCAAATTCTAACTGGTATATCAATTTTGTAAATTTTTCTTTTAATAGCATAAAATGCTCTACATGCTTTCTCTTTCAGTGCATTCACTGCCAGACCAAAATTACCTGAGGCACTGATTTTTAGTCCCAGGTAATCATAATACAGGGTGTGATCTAGAAGTGTGTTTCCTAATTTGAATTGATATTTGGTTTCCTGAGATCTGGGTTTCTTTTGGAAAATCATGACTTTAGATTTGTTCAAGTTGACTGTCAGGGCCCAGTCCTGACAGTACTGCTGCAACAGGTCTAGGTGCTGCTGCAGTCCTTGTTGTGTGGGAGACAGCAACACCAGGTCATCAGCATAAAGCTTAATTGTTAAGGGTTAGGCCAGGGGTTCCAGACTGCTCCAATAATAATGCTAAATCATTAATGTAGATGTTAAATAGTGTTGGAGACAAACTGTTGCCCTGAAAAACAGTTTTTTTTTTTTCTCTCTCTCTCTCTCTCTCTCTCTCTCTCTCTCTCTCTCTCTCTCTCTCTCTCTCTCTCTCTCTCTCTCTCTCTTTCTCTTCAATCTATTCCGTTTCTCTCTCTCTCTTTCTCTTCAATCTATTCCGTTTCTCTCTCTCTCTCTTTCTCTTCAATCTATTCCGTCTCTCTCTCTCTCTCTTCAATCTATTCCGTCTCTCTCTCTCTCTCTCTCTCTCTCTCTCTCTCTCTCTCTCTCTCTCTCTCTCTCTCTCTCTCTCTCTCTCTCTCTCTCTCTCTCCCTCCCCCCCCCCCTGGCCCCGCTTATCGCTGTATCGCAGCTATATTTATTATTATTATTACATTTATGTTGATGTTCCGTCACAGCTCACTGTTGCGCGCACGTTGATTGACGGGTCAGTAATCACCTAGATCTAGTAGGCCTCTGTGATTACTGACCAAAAGCAGTATTGACAGCGTCCTTCCATTTGTTAAAGTGCTAATAACAATAACAGTAAGTTGTTGCGTTGAAATCCGCAGCGTTAATGTAGGAGCAAAGAAAGTCTGACTATATTGTGGTTAATTTAATATACATGTTGATTAATAATCATCTTATTCATCTAAACACTGACAAGATGCAGCAAGGTGGATCAGCGGAAATAACATGGGAGACAGTTATTCGACCTGAAATCCCAACAAATCATGACACTGATGAAGAGGGCACGGAAGAATGAAGATCTCCATTTATGTTAAAATGTCCATTAAAGCCGGACTTTGATACAATTTTCGGTAATTTTTTTGGAGCAAAAACACATCTCAGACATTTGTCTTTTTTTTTTAAATGGAAATAAATATCATTTAATAACTTCAAAATTAACTTTATTACAGCTTAATTTTTGCATTCGAAAAACATGGCTCTGAAGTCAACAAAATAAAATAATAAAAATTCGAAGAAAAAAAAAAGGTTCTGCTAATAACTTTCATTGGCATCAATCCAATCTACAATGTCACAATGCGTCGCTTGTGTGAGCTTGTAGATCTGGTTATTTCAAAAGATTTGTATGAAATTTGGACATTTTAAAACATTTTGATTACATTGTACAGCTTTTTTACTGGACCGGCCATAATACACGGACTGTGGGGCTCCTTTCTTTAATATCTAATTTCATTGATTGATATGATCATAACGCATAACGTTACAGCTTTGATTATGTGGATTGACTGCCCTTATCAAAGCATCAAGTAATAAAACGTGTGCCGCAGTATTTTATTTATTTTGGCTAATCTATTTGAGAACGGCGTAGCCTAATCATGAACGAGTTTAGCCCTGAAACATCAATGTCATATCATGACAGTCATGGATGAACTTCAACCTGTCGTTTGCAATGTCTCCCTTTTTAGACCGTAAATCACATAAACGTTCATATTTCAAATAAATAAAGTGCTGACCTCATGGCCACGGATGTTACATTTATGGACGTTTACTCATTAATACCAGTATCTTCTGTATTGTTCAATAAAAAACATTTGAATCGGATTGGTGGACATTTCTTCCGTATTTTCTCTATGTGCTTTCAAATACGTGACCCCATTGGTTGAGAGGTGTATTGCACTCATATACATTATGAGACAATGGCCATCGATCGGATTAAAGTATTTTTATTGAACAATACGGACGAGACAAGTACTTTGGAGGGCCCCGAACATAATTTTAACATCCCTGGCCATGGGGTAAGCAATTCATATTTGGAATTTGAACGTTTAGGCAGATGAGTCGAACCTATAAAGTCTGTTCACACCAAAGTACGATAAATATAACTGCATAACAATAATCGTCCACACTGATGAACATCCCCCCCACCCCCCCAGAACAGAAGTGTCATTTTATCTGACGGTCTGAGGTTGGCAGGTATAGCCTATAGAGAGACAGCGGTATCCGAAATCGACCTGATAGCCTATGCCAACAGCAGCTGTCTTTTTTTAAAGTTTACTTTTTTCCTTTTTTATTTTCTGAAACCGCTGTCTTTGTTTTAAGTTTACTTTTTTCTTTTCTGAAACCGCTCCATAGGTGGCGCTAAGGAGGAGCTTGGGGGTCCCTAAGAAGACCCCCAAGAATGTTAGCCTACAGTGAGCTATATAGGTACAGTACACGTTGTGTATTATTATGTTACAACATGCACGTATACGTGCGTAATTACACACGTGTAAAATTCCGCTGTTACGGTAGTTGCTCCATTCAGAGGAGGGGGGGGGGGGACACCTTCATGCTGTCAGGAACCCCACAAATTATATGTAGCTTATTTGGCCGTGGACCCCAGAGAGGAGAGAGGGAGAGAGAGAGGGAGGGAGAGAGAAAGCGCATGGAATACTGTGTTCTGCAGACAAGTAACGTGCATTTACAGGTGGTCGCGGCTTGTTTTCATAGACCTCGTTGCCACTAGCAGTGTTGCTTAATCTCTCGCAGAATCTTGCAACGCTGCTCGCCCAGAACGGACGCTGAGCAGCTCGTCTGCAGTGGTGTAAAGTAACTAAGTACATTTACTCAAGTACTTTACTGAAATGTTGTCTTATACATTACTCTGTGTCACTGTGATTTGAACCGACGGCAGGCGTATATAGTAGCCGAGGCGAGAGTCTTCAGACTTTAAAAAAAAGAGGGAAAAAAAGAGGATTGTAATAGAAGGGTCGGCTTCTATTAGAAGGGAGGCTTTTAATTGCTTATTTCAAGGCCTCCCGGTCATTAATAGAGGGACGTTTTTTTATTGAATAGAGGTCACTATTAGAGGATTTACTCACAACGCCTCGCAGCGTGAGGCGTTGTGAGGTTGTAGATCGGCTATTTTTGGGAAAGAGCTATCGGTGTAGAGGGGAAAAAGACCAGGAGACCTGGTTCTGCCAGACCCAGACTTCACATGACGTGTCAGCCTGTGTCTATGCCCATGAATGGCCGGGTTTCGCACGACGTGTGTCCCTTCTATGCCCATGTATGGACAGACTTTTTTGGGGGACAGAATTCTTTTGGGCTGGGGCCGGAGGACAAAGTGACCATGCCCATGTATGGACGAAACAGGTACAAAGCCTCATGTAAGCCCGACCCCTTGGGTCTGGCAAAAAGAGCAGACCACGTAAACAAAAGATAGATAGATAGATAGATAGATAGATAGATAGATAGATAGATAGATAGATAGATAGATAGATTTAGGGATTATTTATTCACCTTGGGGGGGGGGGGGGGGGGGGGGGGGGACCTGTGGCAAAATATGCCACAGGTCAGTGGCGGGTCCATGGCGGTCTGTGGCTGTCAGTGGCGGTCCGTGGCTGGTCAGTGGCTGTCAGTGGCAGTCAGTGGCTGTCAGTGGCGTTCGTGGCGGGAGGCGGCGCTCGTGGCGGGAGGCTTGGCATTCGGGCGGCGGTCAGTGGCGGTTCGTGGCTGTCAGTGGCGGTCAGTGACGGGTCGTGGCGGGAGGCTTGGCGTTCGTGGCGGGAGGCACGGCGCTCGTGGCGGGAGGCGGCGCTCGTGGCGGGAGGCTTGGCGCTCGTGGCGGCTCGTGCCAGAAGCGCGGCGGGTGCGGCGCGGAGTCACGGCGGCCGCCAACGCCGTTTTGGGATCCCGCTGTCTCTCCAAAAAAATGGCGTGCCCTGAGACCACGGTGGCCTTAATGCCCCAGGTGACTGTGCCCTCAGTCTCTTTCTTGACACCAGTGTCTCTTTCTTGTCAATATGTAGACACCAGTATCTCTTTCTTTCCAGTGTCTTTTGTTGAGATTCTGAATTCTAAAACTCCCCTGAGTCCCCATCTTTAAACCAATCCAGTAACTTTGACTGGTGCAGGGCTGATCATGGATCAGATTGTAAATAACATAATGTATTTATTTCACTGCAGATAGTCTACATATTAAATGTAAAATCATCCTTAACCCTTAAATGCAATTAATTCTTTCAATGGACTAAAATCTTGTTTTATTTGATGGCCTTCCTGCCCTGGCATTTGGCCTTTGTGCCCTCAAAAAATGGACAACACCAAAGGCCAAGTAGCCTTGCCCCTAAAATGACAAAATTCCAGGCCTGACCAGGAGACAGTATAAAGATAAGCTCATCAGGATCCTGCATGCACTTTGACCTTATTGATTAATCCAGGACCTGATCGATATCAATATAGAGGCCCAAACCTCTAGTTGTAAAATGCTTTGATGTTGTATTGACTGGTGGTGAAGTTGCGTTTATTGGTGATGAAGTTGTGTTAACTGGTGAAGTTGTATTGAATGTTGGTGACGTTACATTAACATGTGGTGATGTTGGGTTGACTGGTGGTGATGTTATACTGAAAGGTGGGGAAGTTATGTTAACAGATGGTGAAGTTAAATTGAATGGTAGTGACAGTACATTAACATGTGATAATGTATTACCTGGTGGAGAAGTTGCATTGACTGGTGGTGAAGTTGCATTAGTTAGTGGGGATGAAGTTGTGTTGACTGGTGGCGAAGTTGCAATGACTGGTGGTGAAGTTACATTAACATGTGGTGATGTTGTGTTTATTTCAAATGGCCAAAATGTATATAGGGCTAGAAGAGGTTAATGTATGTTTTGTAATAACAATAAAAATCTACAAAGTAATCAGCAGTCAAATAATTGTAGTGGAGTAAAAGTACAATATTTGCCTCTGAGTGTTAAATGTAATACCTTGTAATAGAAATACATTAGGCCTATATGTACACTATTGTATATTTTCATGTGCAAAGTGCAACAGTTCTCACAAAATTACTGAGATTGATACGTGAGGTGTAGGCCAAAGCAATTGGAACCGAGCTCTCTGTGTGTGTGTGCGTGCGTGCGTGCGTGCATGGTCACCTGGACTTGTCTCACAGTGCACTAGTGTACCTTATAGGCTCTATGCACAGCAGCCATATTTTCACTTCCTTCACAGGTGTTACCAATGACACTAATGAAGGCTCTATTCCATTTTGTGTAGCACAGTGGTTCTCAGATTTCCACGACCCCATAACTCTGAGAGTGACCAAATGGACCCTTACGGGTCCATTTGGTTCCATTTGTACACTCTCAGAGTTACACACCCGTAAGGGGCCATTTGGAAACCCCATAAGGAACCTGGACCCAAATCTTAACATGCACAATATCAGCACCCTGATAGGCGGGTGCAAATATGGTTTGACCCAAAAAAATATGGAACAAAAGGTTTCTCAATGGTTTATTGTAGTATCAGGTGTACTTAATAACATATCAAAAGTCTACCAAAATCTGATAATTAGAAATGTCAAATTTCCAAGATGGCCACCACCAGTTCCTTAAAAGACCATTACTCCTTCATTATTTGCCCTACACAAGTAATTATGGTGCCTAACCCCATGTTTTGGTGATCTAGGAATCAATTAGCATATTTACATTATAGACAAGTGATTATAAGTACAATTAAATGTTGAACAATTGGTTATAAGCATATTTAACAATGTAATTGGACATTTCTCCCTTTTCTACACAACATAATGACCAGGATTGGTGAATTCCTCACCTATACATGTAATTCACATTCTGTTGAAGCTTTCAAATTTTCTTTGGTTACCAATAAGGAATAAATTCATTATTACTGGGTGGTACTGTGACATTTGTAAAAACATGGCTGCCAAGTGATAGACTGGGAATATTACACAAATCTTGGAAGAAATTCCTTACCGAGAAATGTCTTCACCAATTTGTTTGTAAAGGTGTCTGGTTCCCAAACTGGGGGTCCCCCAAATGATTTTGGGGGGTCCCCAGATGGTTAGCTCAATGTGCAACATTGTTTTCTCACTCAACAGTAAACAAACCAACATACAGTATAAGTGTATACAGGGTATCTGCACATTTCTAAAGCTACAATTTAATTACTCTTAAGACTATATTATCTATATATATATTATCTCAAATATTAGGTAAGAAAGAGGCAAACATTGTGAAAATAGCCGATGTACAAGCTCACAACGCTACACTCAGTAGGAAAAAAATGGCCACTTGTGGGCCTAGAGAGGGTGTGCAAGTCAGTACAGAGCTATCACAACATGTATCTAGTGTCTTCTACTGGGTGTCTAGGCAGGGGTGGTGGAGGAGGAGTGTGAAGTGGATAAGGTTCAGATTTGCTTGTCACAGACATCTCCTTATTCCTGTGAGTAGTTGTGTGAGGTTTTAGTGCAAAATTAATTTCACATGTCTTTGTTTTGTGATTGGTACTGCTGGCAATAAGCTTGAACCTTGATCTTTTTTTCTGGATAATTGTAACAGCAAGAAGGTACGTATAGGGGACAGCCCATGACGCCCTGGGCTCCAGTCTCCCCATAGAATCCCAATCTAACCGACCTCCACGACCATATTAATGGTCAGCCACCACCAACTCTCCTGTGAGCCAGGACACCCTTGTCTGCCTGACACACAGTCATGCACCACCACATGGAGGTCTTACAACCACCACTATGGGGGGGTGACCCTCCTCACTACCTATGCCCACTCACGAGCGCCTGTCTCGGGCATAGGAGCCAGACCCGCCAGGAGGTCCATTTGGGACCAGCATACATAGGGACACGACTGTCTGCCTGACACAGTCTTGCAACATGTGGAGGTCTTACAACCACCACCACTGGCTACCTATGCTAACTCAAGAGTGCCTATCTTGGGATTGCCTATCTCGGGAGCCAGCGTGGAGGTCCACTTGGGACCAGTGGGACTATCCAGTGAGCCAGGCAACAAAGGGACACTCCTCTCAGCCTCGAGCATTAGCTAAATTCCAATACCTTAATTTCTGCCTCCTCCTCACTCCGTCCTCCAGCGTGCCGTGGCTTAGAAATCGTTTGCATCCCAAATGCTAATTTGCTTTTGGAGGAGCTGAGAACGAGGAGAGCACAGGCTCCCTAAGCCACTTGGAGTGAGATCTGGCAAAGAAGTTTATCTTTCATGTATCATGTATGACACTGCGCTTGTCCACGAGAAAAATAAATATTATCGTGTATGTAGGGGAGGAGTTCCTGTGGGGTGGGTAAGGGGAGGGGTGTAGAGAGATTGGTTCAAAATGCAAGAAATTGTTTTTGGGTGGGGTGTATAGTCAAAGATGAATTTAGTTTGGGCAATATTGAAAACAATACTATATTGCAACTGACAATATTCTCTGCCACCACCTTCTGCAAATTGTGACTATTAGTTGTGTTGTGTTTTGAGGATATCTTAAAGCCTTGTTCCAGTAAAAAATTAATATAAGTTGTTGGACATTTATTATATAATTAGTTAAGTTAACTTGAAACGGGTGACCATTTCAGAGGGTGTTAAAGGTATGGCATATTTTAATAGATTTTTTTTTTTTTTTTTTTTTTAGTGAGATCTGACGTTCATAGTGACAGAACACTGTCAAAAAAAAAGAAAACAAAAAAAAACAGAAGTCTCGCTAGACGAGATTGAAATCTCGAGATTTCAATCTCGTCTAGCGAGACTTCTGTTTGTTTGTTTTTTTTTGGGGGGGGGGGTTTCATAGTGTTCTGTCACTATGAACGTCAGATCTCACAACCAAAAGCTATTAAAATATGCGATCTAGCGCAAGGCCTATCCGCGCACGTTTTAAGCTGTGGCGGACCCTGTAAGGAGTTATGAATTTTTCTACTGTACCATTCATCCTAAGATATCATAACGTCATAGAAAATGCCAAAATTCTCCTTTAATAGAGCCTCAAACAAAATATAGGATTTCACAATTACCTAATTGTATCTCTGCTATTTGGACAAGTCCAATGGATTCCCAGGCCCCCAAAACATGGGGTTAGACACAAAAAGTACTTGTCTAGGATAAATAATGAAGGAATTAAGCTATTTTAACGTTTTTTTGGCCATCTTGGACTCAAAATCTTGAAAATAACACCTTGAAAGTGGTCAAACTTTGGTAGACTTTTAGTATGTTATTCAGGACACCACATACTACAAAAAACTGTTGAGAAACCTTTTGTTCCAATTTTTTTGGGGTAATGTGCTATTTTTTCATATATGCACCCGCCTATGACTCTGTTTGACCAGAATGGAACAGAGCCTTCATTAGTATCATTGGTAACACCTGTGAATGTCTTCACAATATGGCTGCTGTGCATAGAGCCTATTCGGTTGTTCAGACGTGACGTTGCGCCCCGCTAGAATAACTTCCGGGTCCCAGTGTGTATTTTCCCAATATGCGCAGTGCTGTGTCCCTCGCTGTTTTAACAGATCTGAGACTAAAATAACGACTAAAGTGTCATTCTACCGCTTTCCTGGCAACGACAAGAAGAAGAGGAAATCGTTTTTTTTATTTACATCTATATATATATATATATATATATATATATAAATAAATAAATATAAAAAATATATATTATAATGTTAATAATAATAATAAATAAATACAAATATAAATATACATATTAGCCTACTTTTTACTTTCTATGATATTCACATTAAGACCCTTATTAATCCTCAATGGTTCATTTCTGAAAAAGGAGGTTATTGTAAAAAGATTTACGGGTTCCAACATGTTTGTTTACAATGAAGAGTGGACGGCGCTGGTGCCTTTTGGACCCGGACGTGACGTCGGACTAAAAAATGACGTCAGACTTAAGAACCGAATTGGCACACTGTTTGAGAACCATGGTCTGTTCAGACTTCAGACAACAGTGGAGCTGTTGGCAGTGAAGGGGGGACTGCGGTAGAACAGCTAAAACCAAAACTAGTTTGGCCTTTGGGTTCACTCACCAGGTCTTTGCCCTCCTCCTCCAGTGCCACCGGATGTATCAACCTGACAGACAGGACAGCACTCGCCCTCGGGTGTGTGCACCTTCTCACAGTTGCTGAGCTCATCGCACAGGATTTTGTCGCAGTCGACCCGGCCACTGTCACATGCACAGATCCAGCATGGCTCCGGCCTCCAGATGTCCCTGTTGGTGTACGTCTGGCCGTCGACCGTACAGCCCAAGTCATCTCCTGCAAATGCACAGAGAAGCCATCACAGGTGAGAAAATTATGATATCGTTGCTGTCGGCAGAAACTCCATTAGATTTTTTTTTCTCCATAAATCAGTGCTATTGAACACCCTTTACATCTGTGTGTTGATAAAAAAAAATATTGAACCAATGAAAAGTATTAAAAAGCGCTTCTGACAAAACCAGCTAACTCCATTGGTTCCTCAAACCTTCTGCTAAATCAGCTAAGTCCACCAAAGGAAAGGGGGGTGGAGTTGGATGGTTTTGCTGACTCCAGGCTCCACCCCCTTTTGACCTCCAACCTCATTGTGAGCTTGGAGGTCCATTTAGCTGTTCTTATCACTGATGAACACAAAAAACTAACTCTAGCTGGTTTCTGTCTGACAGCAGAGATATAGTAAAGGGTCAAGTTTGAAGCAAAAGACTAATGTTTACACCTGGTCAGCATCATTTGTTTCTTTTCACTTTTATTCACACTGCAAAGAGTTTGGTGAGCGTACATTCTGTCACACGTTGGTAGACAAACTCACACCTGAGAGTGTCACCACAGGTATTACATTTTGTTCTCCACAATTTGTAGTTAACCACAGTAAGGAGGGAGACCTTTGTTAATCCCGCAGGGGAAATTACATTTCATTGTCAATAAAGAATGTTAAAAAGAAAAACATCCTTCCATTAACCCTAACCCTTCAAATTGACATTTTCTCTTCTGAAGACGGGACAGACATATTGAAAAATGTGGATATTATGACAGAAGTACGACACATAAACCATAACATGTATCCTGTTCACAGGACCAAATTGATACTTACCGATCACTTCAACCAATTCAAGCTTTCCTCCCAGTTGTAGGACTTCTTGCTGGCCTGTGGAGAACATTATTTCAGTCAAATGAAAAAGTTAAAGCAGCCAGTATATAATAAAGTGTTTAGCAGTATAACAATGTGTATCTGCTGTATACTAGCATAAAGAATAACAGAAAATAAACCAAAACTCATCAATCTCTTCATAATGTATGTGAGCTGTTTGAATGTTGTTGGATGTGTGTCATTGATTGATTCCCCAAAAAGTAAGGAACAAAGTGTGTCCCTTATCTGTTCAATAAGGGTTGTTTTGGGGTGTGCTGGTTTCAGTTCATTCAACCCGCTCTTGTGTGTTGGCTAGTGAGCTCCGCTCTAGCATGACATACTGTATGTACTTCACCCCCAACGGTATTGCGCGCCGAGAACAGCTGACAATCGTGTCGTGGATGAGACCGCTGTGAGCTTGGAGGTCTGCTTTTCTCGGCCGTTCTCTGCGCTCGACACCTTCGCGGGACAGAGCATAAATAGGCTTGACGGGCTGCAGCTGTGCGAGCAAGAGCAGGTTCTGGTGCCATGATCATAGAGCGTCCGTTCTTATGACAGCCACTGGAGGTGGGGTTTGGGGGACCAAACGTTTTCATAGATTTCACGGGTATAGCGTCATAGACTTGTTTGACAGCACTATCATATCATTGTTGCATAAATTAATGTTTTCCTTTTTCGTTTTTTTACACATTATCTTTTCTATTAAGCCATTCAATCTGAGAACTTATCTCTGTCATTTTTTGATTTCTTTGGCTATTCAAAAATAGCAGATATACAAGCTCGTAGTGTGGCACCGAGTGCCGCGCTATGAGCTTGTAAATTGCGATTTTTGTAAAAATCTTGAACATTTGTGCAAATCTTTGAATATGTATTTTTTTTAAAGCACATTTTTTTTAACTCTGTTACAACTTCTGGGGGTCTCTGGATCAAAATATTTTGAGTGGAGGTCCACAGCCAAATACATATCATTTTGGGTGGTCCTTGACATGAAAAAGTTTGGGAACCACTGATATTATAGCAACATACGTTTTTTTTTCAAAAGAACTGTAAAAAAATAATAATATATATATATATATACATATATATATATATACATATATACATATATATATATATACATATATATATATATACATATATATATATATATATATATATATATATATATATATATATATATATATATATATATATATATATATATATGTGTGTGTGTGTGTGTGTGTGTGTGTGTGTGTGTGTGTGTGTGTGTGTGTGTGTGTGTGTGTGTGTGTGTGTGTGTGTGTTTGGGTGGGTGGGTGGGTGGGTGTGTGTGTGTGTGTGTGCGCGCGATCTACAAGCTTGTAGATTGGCTATTTTCGGGAAAAGTGGTTTTGGTGAAGAAGGAAAAAGAGCAGACTAAGTACAGAGCCAAAGGTCAAGTTTACTAAGTATTGAGGGTTAAAACTGTCTGAAGGGTTAAATGTCTGAAAATACACTTTAACAACACTGATGACATGTCCTGTCACACAAGTCTATGAAGCTATCTATGAAATCTATGAAAAAGTTTGCAACACAATCTTCTACAATATGTAGTGGGGGTCCCTGCTTCATCTCTATCTCAGCTAAGGGGACTTTGGCCTGAAGACCCCTGGTCCAAAACATGTTGTCATTGTGAGTGACACGTCGTAATCTTTTTACTTAAAGTATCAATACCCTATTGTAGAAATAATCTGTTACTAGTACAAGTTCGGTATTCAAAATGTACTTGAGTAAAGGTACAAAAGTATTGGCATCAAAATGTACTTTAAGTACCAAAAGTAAAAGTACTCTTTATACAGAAAGTCCCATTTCACACGTTTTCAAATGTGAAAATAGCAGATCTACAAGCTCACAACGCGTCGCTTAGTGCCGCTTGCGTGAGCTTGTAGATCGTCTATTTTCAAATTGCCTGAAGTGGTTTTAATAATAATGAAAGTAACTAGTGCTAAAGTTTTCAAATAATTATAGTGGCGTAAAAGTAGAATATTTGCCTTTGAGATTTGAGAGTAGTGGAGTAGAATTAAAGTATTGGAAATTGGAAGTACTCCATTAGAAATGCCTCAAAATTGTACTTAAGTACAGAACTTAGTAAATGTACTTAGTTACTTTCCACCACTGGTCTCACGTGGTATCATTCAGGAGGTGGTGGTTTAGATATATTTACCATCTATCGCAATCGTTGGGGAGGAAAGAACCAGAGAGGCCACACTCAGCCACAGTACCATCTTCATCCTGCTGCCTGCTGCCTGCTGCCTGCTGCCTGCTGCCTGCTGCCTGCTGCCTGCGTCTGCTGCTAAAGCTCCACAGATGCTAGGTATGAGCATTTGTACCTTTTTTTTTGTAAATGCGCAACCTTTGGAATGTGGGCGGTTTAAAGCGTGTATGAGATGCAGTGGAGTAAAGTAACTAAGTACATGTACTCAAATACCGTACTTAAGTACAATTTCCAATTTTCAATACTTTTACTTGTATTCCACTACATCTCAGAGGCAAATATTGTACTTTAACTCCACTACAATTATTTGAAAACTGTAGTTAGTTACTTTGTAGATATAAATAATTATAGTATAAAACATACATTAACCACTTTAGCCCTATTTTGTACATAGCCGATCTACAAGCAAGGCAGCGTCGGCTGTCGGTATACTCCATCGGTGAGCAGCGCCTTCTTGTATGCAAGCTTGCGATCGTAATGAAGCAGACAGACCCCAGAAGTTGCGAATGCATCTTAAATGTGCACCTACTACATTAACGGTGGTAGTTACAACGGGGCAGTTTAACGTCATGCCCAGGACACACACACACACACACACACACACACACACACACACACACACACACACACACACACACACACACACACACACACAGCGAGAGAAAGAGAGGTGGGGGGGGTCAGTTTACAGATAAGCTCATCAGGATTCTGCATGCATTTTGACCTTATTGATTATTCCATGACCCTGGTCGAGATCAATAAAATGATATCATCACTGATGACGTTCTGCTTTTCTTCTGGCACAATGTCTACAGTATCAGTAAACTCAGCAAAAACAGCCACAACTGAACAAATACAAGGCATCAACAACACATCATACAATCAGTGGTGGAAAAAGTACTACATTTTTTTACTTAAGTAAAAGTATCTATACTGCAATGTAGAAATACTGTGTTACAAGTAAATGTCCAGAATTCAAAATTTACTTGAGTAAAAGTGCAAAAGTATCTGTATAAAATGTACTTAAAGTATCAAAAGTAAAACTACTCGTTACACAGAATGTCCCATTTCACAAGTTGTCAAATGTATAAAATTCATAAAAATCCTTTGATGCGACGATGCGACGCATTGTGAGCTTGTAGATCGGCTATTTTCAAATGGCCGAAATGTATAGGGCTGAAGTGGTTAATGTATAATAATCAAAATCTACAAAGTAACTAGTAACTAAAGTTTTCAAATAATTATAGTGGAGTAACAGTACAATATTTGCCTCTGTGATGTAGTGGAGTAGAAGTAAAAGTACTGAAAATTGGAAATAATCCAGTAATGTAAAAATCCCTCAAGAGTGCACTTAAGTGCCGTACTTGAGTACAATGTACTTAGTTACAGGCAGAGAGTTTCACGATCAAAGTGGGCAGGGGCGCCGATGACGTGGGGGCGTCGGGTCCAGCGCCCCCACACTCAATTGGTCAGCCCCCTCATGAATCTCAGATGTCAGGCTCAAACTTACAGTACCATTACCATTACCATTACTATAGCGGGGCGCAGATAGGTGTTAACGCGCCGTTGACACCTAGAACAATAGCCCAGACAGAGAAACGGCTCGCGGCGGGGGGGGGCGGGGCTATTGCGGCTCGAGTTGAGCCCCCACGGCCGTGCACATAAATCGGCGTGCCTGAAAGTGGGTGATGATGTCATCAAAAGAAAGGATGAAATTACCTACCTGGGCTCCATCTTGGAGGCAAACCTCTCTGGTAACAAAAACGCCGAAAAAGTGATCCAAAATGTCAACCAAACAACACGCTTTTTGTGGAGGATTGATCGTCTAGTCAGTAAGAATACTCTGAAAATTCTTGCAGGGGCCCTCATTCAAGGTCATTATGATAATGCACGTGGTATCACAACACCTCCAAGGCCTTAAAAACAAGGCTCCAAACATCCCAAAACAAACTTGTAAGGCTACTTCTTGGCCTCAATCACAAAACCCATCTAACCCCTGCTCATTTTGCTAGGATTGGATGGCTTAGGGTTGAGGACAGAGTACAGCAACTTGCTATGGGCCTGGTCTTCAAGATACACCACAACATTGGGATCCCCCTGTATTTGTCAAAATACTTCCAAAATGTTAATGCAGTCCATGATCATAACACCAGAGGCAGCTCCATAAATCATGTTCAACCCAGGTTTGGCTCAACTAAGGGAATGAACTCGTTCTCATGCTATTCATCAAAAATGTGGAATGCCCTACCAAAAGGAGTAAAGGAGTGTAAAACCCTACTCACTTTCAAAACTGCCCTAAAGATACACCTTCAGGAGGCTGCAATTCGAAAATGGCCCCTGTCTAAGTCTTAACCTACCCCCCTACCCCCCCCCCCCTCCTTCATCTGAAAGCTGATTGTATGACATTCTGTATAGTAGTGTGTATATCTATCTGCCTCTTATATTTCATCATGATTTGTGTGCATGGGGTTCTCATCTTAAACAAGCTTAGTGCTTAATGAGAGTTCCAGTTTAGTAGACCTTGTATTGTGAATTTGTACTTCCATGTACTATGTACTGTCATGTACTATTCTCATGTCTTTCTAAATAAACTACATCAATCAATCAATTACTTTACACCACTGCTACTGTGCATCTATAAATAAAGCCCCAAAAAAAAGGAAAAAAAGGTTAGAGGACTTCTATAGGAGACACCGGAGGAGACAGTGCAATCTGAACTCTCACAATAACTGAACGTTTCTTCAGATCAAGATGTAGGATGAAAACAAAGGCCTAAGGACCAGTGGTGGAAGAAGTACTCACATGTTTTACTTGAGTAAAAGTATCAATACCACCACATAGAAATACTGTTTCAGTAAAACTTCAGTAAAAGTACAAAAGCATTGGCATCAACATATACTACCAAAAGTAAACTCATTTTGCAGAATGTCCCATTTCGCAAGTTTCCAGATGTATATAATACTTTGAAATATAAATAGCAGATCTACAAGCTCACAACGCGTCGCTTTAGGGCTGAAGTGGTTAGTGTATGTTTTGTAATAATAATCAAAATCTACAAAGTAACTAGTAACTAGTAATTAACATTTTCAAATAACTGTAGTGGAGTAAAAGTACAATATTTGCCTCTGAGATGTAGTGGAGTAGAGGTAAAAGTACTGAAAATTGGCTGAAAGACTAAAAGTACTGAATGATTGTCCATTATCAAAAGGATAAACCCCACTATCCCCACAGTACACTGACTTGTAGCCAACAGCACAATAACTCCATTCACCTGTACCTAGGGATATTATATTGTTATGATATGGGACGGGATATAGACTGGGATTTAGCATTTTGCAATATTGTGGTATGGCTTAGTGTTGTCTCAGCTGGTTTTAATCACTCAAGCCTTATTTAATACTATAATAAAAACATTAAAAAAATAACAAAATAGCACAAGTAGTAGATCTACAAGCTCACAACATTTAGGTTTTGGATTTTGTGATACTAATTATATTGTCAGAATGAACTTTTAGAGTGACTTTGAGACCTGTTTTAATGGAAGTCAATGAGGACCCATTTTTGGATTATAAACTTCAATTCAACTGTTTTGCAACAGAGCGATATATCTTGTCAATTTGAGCAAGGCAACTACACAACCCAAACCAAAGTGTCATATTGCTTTAACCACTTAACCCCTCTAGACCATTGGTTCCAGGGGTCCTTGGGGGGGTTCCAGGGGGTCCCCAGCAAAATGGGTTAATACAGAGTCACAATCATTTCAACCACTTTAACCATATTTTATACTTTGGCTATTAAAACATAGCAGATCTACAAGCTCGTAGTGCGGCACCGAGTGCCACGCTACGAGCTTGTAGATCTGCTATTTTTGAAAAATTGTGAAACATGTGTGCAAATCTTTGAATATGTATATTTTTGTTCAACTCAAATCTTTGCTTCTGGGGGTCCCTGGAACAAAATATTTTGAGATGGGGGTCTGCGGCCAAATACATATCATTGTGGGGGTCCTTCACATGAAAAAGTTTGAGAACCACTGCTCTAGACTTAGTAAACTGGACATGATTTGGCTCTGCACTTGGAGCGCTTTTTTTGTGTCTACACCAAATGCCTTGCGTTTGGAGCTTGTAGATCGGCTATTTTTGGCGAATGTTCTCCCCAGAATATGGATGTTGGGGTTTGACACACTAAACACTCAGGGACAGCTTTGGCCTGTTGTATAAACACATACGCACATAAGCACTGGGCCCACGAGTCTCCACCATTACATTCGGAAACCAGGAGATGGAGTTGAAGGAGATCTACCATGCCGGCAACGGACCCTGATGGTTCTAGCCTGGTAAACCCTCCCTCCGGAAATCTCATTTCTATTTGATTCCAGGAGTGAGTCTGGCCTGATCGCCCATTCTGCAATATTGGCTGCGGGCTAACGTTGGGCGGGAGTAATACCGTTGACTGACAACCCCTTCAGCCAATGATAATTTTCCCCCTTCAGCCAATCAGCAGTTCACCAGTCTAATGTGACGCAACGGGACTTTTGAGACGGTGCCATGCCCAAAATGGGTTGCCTTATTCGGATACATGGGTGTCACTGCCCACCCCTACCGGTTCTCTAAATTCTTATTTTTAAATAGGCTTTGTCATGATTAATTGACCACATATATGAAGTTAAACAACTAAATTCTATCCAAACGATATCTTATAAGTAAATTCCGTGCCTCAAAATAGAAGTTAGAGAGCTTTTTGAAGTAAAAAAATAGCGGAGAATATAGCGGACAAGAAAAAGATGGCTGCCGTTCGTGTTTTGGGCTCACTCGAACTCGCCACCTGATTGGCCAACTGTCGCTGTCAATCACAGAACGATGTGCGACGACGCTGATAGGCTCGGTTAGCTGGTAATTCCACTAGAAACCCCCACAATGGGCTATCAGGCCAGACTCACTCCTGGAATCAAATAGAAATGAGATTTCCGGAAGGAGGGTTTACCAGGCTATGATGGTTCCACCTATGTACGAGGATCGGCTGCTTCAAATTGCAGCATGCGAGTGAGGGGACCTTGAGCAGACTGCAGAACACATCGTTTTTGCTTTGCTACTTGTAGCAGTCTTGATTTTGTTCTGTTTTTTATTTCAAATAAAAAACGAAACAAAAAACTATTAATTCAATAACATATTACATATTACATATCGTTGCTGTCCGGCAGAAACAAAAAGGTTCCGCTTTTGCATTTTTCCCCATAAATCAGTGCTATTGAACACCCTTTACGTCTGTGTGTTGATTCAAAACATATTGAACCAATGAAAAGTATCAAAACGCACTTCTGACAAAACTCCATTGGATCCTCAAACTTTCTGCTAAACCAGCTAACTCCACCAAGGGAGGTGGAGTTAGCTGGTTTTGCTGACTTCAGGCTCCACCCTCTTTTGACCTCCAACAACCTCATTGTGAGCTTGGAGGTCCATTCAGCTGTTCGTATCAATGATGAACAAAACTTCCTAACTCCACTTTTTGTTTAGTTTTTGTTTTCCTGAAAATTTTACATTTTGGAGTTAGCTGGTTTCTGCCGGACAGCAGAGATATCACATATTACAGACAGACAGACAGACAGACAGACAGACAGACAGACAGACAGAAATAACACCATATATGGGCATAAAAGGGACACAGGCAGACAAACAGACAGGCAGACAGACATATAGATAAACAACTCCATGTATGGGCATAAAAGGGAAACAGGCAGACAAACAGACAGGCAGACAGACAGACAGACATAATAGATAAAGAACTCCATGTATGGGCGTAAAAGGGAAACAGGCAGACAGACGGGTACACCGCGTTCTATGGGTACTACGGGTACTGCATAGTCACAGGAGCATGCGTTCCCAACAGGCTTCGGCCTAGAGTATGTTGATATCAGGTCGCCATGGTTCCCCGAGTATTTCCACCCAGAGCCATGTGGAACCGAAACAGGTCGTAGCACAGGGCACCACGAAGGGTTAATCCGGCCCTGCATATTGCTTTAAGGGGTTAAAAAGGGTTAGTTCAGATTTTTTGAGTATTTTCTGTAGGAAATACTTACCATTAATGCAGTGGTTGCAAAGGTATTAATTGATTGCCCGAGTCCCAAGGTCAGAGTTATGGTCCGGTTCTGATGAATATGAAGTAGTTCCGGTAGATTAGTAGATTTGGTGGGGGCCGCTCATTAAAAATAAATTCATTTAAAAAACTAGCGTCATTTGTATTGTTGACCTATTTCTACCTTATAGTGCAGGTTTCGTTCAATTTCGACCCCACTGTCACATGGTACTATTTTTTGTGTCATATATTTTGTGCGTGAGTAGGCTGCCGCGGCGTAGTGATTCTGGACACAAACATTAGTACCATGTGACAGAGGGGGCGAAATTGAACGAATTGCCCCGACAGGCAGACAGTGGAACTCTGTATTTGGCTAAGACTGATGTCGTATCTGATGACGCGAGATACAAGCAGAGCTGTTTAAAAGCACGCTCACCACCGTCCATCGCTCACACTGAGACAAAGCTCTGACTGAGTTACATGAAGTCACATCCAATGCTACACCCTTTACCAGAGTATCGTCTGCAGCAGGTCGTCTATTTGATCCAGGGCTGTCAACAATGGGACGCAGAAAGTCCAAGAGGAAGCCAGCGCCCAAGAAAAAACAGATGGGTCTGGACACCAAGTTCACCTGCCCATTCTGTAACTACTACAATTCCTGTGAAGTCAGAATGGAAAGGACTCAAAATATGGGAATTATAACATGCACCGTTTGCTTGGAGGAGTACCAAACACCTATAAATTATCTGTCAGAGCCAGTGGATGTTTTCAGTGAGTGGATAGATGCCTGTGAACAGGCCAATACGTAGCTGTTTAAATTAACCTCAGAGATTCTCTGCAGTAGTGCCGCAGAGGAGTACCCCCCCCCCCCCCGTTGTTCATGCCGTGGGCGAAGAAGGGTGTCAGCCTGTCCAGAAGATAAGGACTTCCCAGAGACTGGCCTCCAGGTACTGACTGGCACAGAAGAGAAGATGTGGACTTCCCACACAGCTCCAGAAACTACAGACTGGCACAGAAGAGAAGATATAGACCTCCACACAGCTACAGAGACTGGCCGAGAGGAATACTGACTGGCACAGAAGAGAAGCCATATTCTGCTGTTATTGGACCCTAGTCTCGCATAGCCAGACTTTCAGTGTCTGTCTGGTGATGTTTTGATACCGTGTGGGCTAGAGGTGTTTGGTATAATTCGGAAGCTACCCCCCGCACCCCAGGGGGGTCCTTCCTTATATATCCGGGTGGGGGTGGTAAGGTGTGACCTAAAAAAAACAAAAAGATGTGGGCTTAGTTTCAAGTGGTTATTAATGCTGCAGACCTACCTGAAGGAAGACAAACTTGTGTGACTGATGGCAGAATCGATGAAGACAGAATTGTGTGCGACTTAATGGCAGAATTGATGAAGACGAAAGAAGACAAGACGAATTGTGTAACTTAATGGCAGAATTGATGAAGACAAAAGAAGACAACATGAATTGTGTGACTTAATGGCAGACTTGATGAAGACAAAGATGACGACAAATGAAATTAATGACTTAATGGCACACTTGATGAAGACGGACAAAGATTGTATGGGAGACTGCACTAGTTCGAGTTTCCAATGTTGAAGCATGTCACTTAAGCTGTAGACAAGATTTCTGGTTTCAACAAAATACGGAGAGTAAGATGGGTCAATAATAGTTTGACAAAGATTCAATGGATATCAGTTCTACAACTTACTTTGGTCGATATGAGATAATCGTCTCTTTGATGTTTGTTGGTTAGATAAGAAAAGATAAGATATGGTAGGAGAAGATAGAATGATAAGGTTTGATTGTTGAAAGAATATACAGTATTACAGACTATTGATTTTTAAGACAAAGACGACAAACGAGTTGTGCGACTGAATGGCGGACTTGATGAAGGCAAAATACAAGACGAGCGAGTTCTGCGACGGAATCACAGAATTGATGAAGATAAAAGAAGACGAAAGAGTTGTGCGACTGAGTGGCATAATTGATGACAAAAGAAGACAAGAATTGTGCGACGGATTTAGTATTTATAAATTCATTTATTTACTCTTATTGATGTACTCATGAACTCATGAAGACTTACAGACTTACGACTGAATGCAATATTAAGAGTCTTGGTTTCTCTCTACACTTCCGATATAAAGTAAAATACAAATAAAAATAAGTTCTGGAAAAACAAGAACAAAAAAGACAGTTTTAAACTTTTTTTTTACACTTTTTTTTTTTACATGTGAATCACCTTATGTTCCTATCAAATTGTTTTAATATTACATGGTTTAATATTAATGCAGACATTGTGTTCAGGAAGAGTGGTCAACATGGTGGTCCTATATATCGTTATTGTCGGCTAGAAACCTTGTATCTCCATATTTAAACTTTTTTTTTTTCCATAAATGAATGTCACAATGCGTCAGTACGTGAAGTGTTGTGAGCTTGTAGATCTGCTTGTAGATCTGATGTTGCTATTTTTGAAGGTTTCTAGTGCAGACCTGAATAACAAGACAAATAAATGAGCGATGACCAAGGCTATTAGATTTGCATTTTCATAGTGTATATATTTATTTTTTTTGTATCGTTTTTACTCAATTCTTAATTTCAAATAGTTTTTAAAGAGGGTTTACTAGTTTAGTTTAGTTTTTATTTTGTGATAAGGCCTCATATTAGTTTTGGTTAGTTTTAGTTTTATTTAGTTGTATTGTAGTATGCAATATTGGTCAGGGCGTGATTCAAAAAGGTTAGAAAATGTATTAAAAACATACCATTTAATAAAACTGCCACTGTTAAACAAATGTAAGATATGTTTCATATACAACCAAATTACTAGGCTTATGTATGGACTACATTGACAAAGACTAAACCAAGGACAGTTTTTCTATTATTTTTGTTAATTTGGTAAGTACACAATAATACAGTTTCAGTTAGTTACCTTTTTTAAAGCCTTGTTTTTATTTTTATTCCAACCAAAGTTCTATTACAATTGTATTTGTCCAATCTGTATGGTAGAATATGTTAATAGAATATAACTTATACAATTGGTGTGGTTGTATTTGGTCACCCGGCTCCTCTATTGAGACATTTAGATCCTGTGTCTAGGTTGGACACGACCTTTGACACAATCCTCTTTCTGGTTGCACACTAAATTTAATTTCTCCCCAGAGCAAGCAGACAGGCTCTATTGGCTTGTTTTTAAATAGTTTTTCAATTTTTGTTAGTTTTGATGTGGACCTGAAGAGCAAGACAAGTTAAAGCTGCACTATATATAACTTTCCTCTTCTGCACAAGTGCTGACAAGAAAGTATAGTTGACTCTTGAGGATCTCCTCATAATCAGTGTTGGAATAGTTACTACAACATAGTAATATGTTACTTATTACATATTACTTGTTTAAAAAGTAATGTAGTTACTTTACTTATTACTCCCTGCCAAAAGTAACTAGTTACTTATTACTTAGTTACTTTTTTTTTCTCGCCCCCAGTAATTGCATCCTTTCTCCCCAAAAGTCTGACTTTGCATTTTCAACATTAGCAGTTGTTTTTTTTCTCTTTTCTGCAGCCTACATTGTAAAATCCTCATTGTTGATTTAACTCTGAAAAGTGTTCTGTACACATGACGGGTCCATTTGGTTCTATTTGTACACTCATTTCAATTATATTAACACTAAGACTTTTACTGTGTATGAATTCATAACTTACAGACTAAATGAAAACCATTTGACTATGAATTGAATACTAAGGACCTCAATGGAAACAAGACCGCAAGGACTTTTTTGGAAGTATTTTAAATGTATTTCATGTATTTTTTGCCTAAAAAAATATTCAAATTCAAACACCTGGGCTCAAACAGATAATGACTCATCATGAGACACAATCTTTGAACAACTTCTGTTGTTTATTAAACAAAATGTATTCTAATAAAATACAAAAATAAAAAGGCTCCCATAGCAACACATATCATCGTGGCAGAATGTAGGAGCAAATGCAAGTAAAAAAAAATCAATCATTCTGTATGACTGCTGAAAATAAAGTGCTTAATTTCTTTGTTAACAAAAGTAATTCTAATAGAATAAAAAGGCTCCCATAGCAACACGTATCATCCACCTTAAGGCTCGTGAAAAAAAGTAATAAATTACTTTTTGAAAAAAAGTAAAGGTAATAATATTACTCAAAACGTGAAAGTAATTAGTTACGTTACTAGTTACTGGGAAAAAGTAATAATATTACTTTAAGTTACATATTACTTTAGTTACTTTCCAACACTGCTCATAATGCACATCATGTAAAGTTATCACCATATTAAAGCATAAAAACATGTACAACCCCATCAGGATAATGCCAGATAAAACGCTGGGTAAAAATAACTAAGTGATAAATGTAAGAATTAGGAATACATTTGGATTTAAAATGTGGAGGAAAGAGGAAGAGGATAAATGACAATGATGCATGATAGCTTTATTTTTCCTTATAGTGAATACCGGTCCATATCTATCCGACAGTATATTAATTAATTATACCAATAAAGGGAGGAAACTTCTAGTTATAATAGTATTTGAGTTTATTCCAGAGAAGAGATCTTACAAGCGTCGGAAAAGCATGGTTCCAGATATATTCTTCTGAAGTTTAAACAGAGATACACAGTGTGGGTTTATGCCTTCCGTCATCACGTCAGCAGTTGTCTGTGGCCCATGCTTCGTTTCCTTGGCAACTAGGTTCACGGCGAGCTCGATACTGTGCACAATTCCGAGATTAACCTACTATCTTAATGTTGTCATACTAGGGGCCATCAAACAAAAACAAAGTTGCAGGCACTGCCGAGGGACCTTAGGAAGTTCAACCAAACTGACACCCAAGAGGCAGGCTGGCTAGCAATATATGAACAAGCACATACATGAAATATATATTTATCAGATAGATAAATACATTTATACATCTATCAATGCATAACACTGAAAGCATCATGGCCTTAAAGGGAACAAAAACGTTTAATTTCAGTGAACGAACTATTTCGTTCACGTTCACGGCAATGATCCGTTCAAACGATTTGTGCAAATGATTTGTTGAAATGATCTGTTCAAATGATTTGTTGAAATGATCTGTTCAAATGATTTGTTCAAATGATTTGTTCAAATGATTCGTTCAAATGATTCGTTCATGTCTAGTGAAAAAACAACTCAACCGCACCGCTGTCTGTCTGTCGCGGGAACAGCCCGCCCTCCCGTCCTGTTTACGGGGGGAGAGTAGCCTGATTATCAGCCTGAAGCTGCGTGGAGCTCAGAGAGTGGGCGGGGTCTATGGTTTGGAACCAGGCTAGTGGGGGAGAGGGCATGAACGAACGCGTGAACGTAACAGGCAGCTTCAAGGAAGTGAACGGGGTTCGTTCACTGGAACGAATCGATCATGAACGAGCCATCACTACGAGCCATTGCAAAGACAACCGACCAGTCCAGTCCCGTGTAGCTTACTGGTCGTGACTGTGTGTTTCCAGTGTGAGCCACAGAGTCGTCATCTTGTTCTACCAGAGACTTCTAACCGGCAGATGTGTGCAGCGCGATGCAGGCCGCCGACGACGACGCGTCTTCTTCTTCCTCCTCCTCCTCCTCCTCCTCCTCGGGCTTCGGCCGGACTGTGTGCGTGGTGACGGGCGCGTCCCGTGGCTTCGGCCGCACGGTGGCCAGGGACGTGTCGCCGCTGTTCGGGCCGGGCTCCGTGCTGCTGCTGGCGGCCCGCAGCGGCGCAGAGCTCCGCTCTCTGCGGGAGGAGCTGACCGGAGGGTCGGTGGCGGGGGCTGGGGGTCTGTGCGTGGAGTGCGTGGCGGCGGACCTCGGGCGTCAGGACGGCGTGGACAGCGTGGTCAGCGCAGTGAGACAGCACGCTGCTGGACAGAAGTTTGATCAGCTGCTTTTGATCAACAATGCAGGTGAGGAAAGATACACTGTTTACAATGGTGGGAAAATAAGTATTTTTTTTTTACTCCAGTAAAAGTATCAATACTGTAATGTAGAAATACTTACGTTACAAGTAAAGGTCTAGAATTAAAAATGTACTTGAGTAAAAGTATAAAAGTATTGGTATCAAAATGTACTTAAAGTACCAAAAGTAGAAAGTAGCCTACTCATTATGCAGAATGTCCCGTTTTACAACTTTTCAAAATGTATAAAACTCTTTTGAAAATAGCATATATACAAGCTCACAACGCTTGACACTTTGTGAGCTGGTAGATCGGCTATTTTCAAATAGCCTATGTATAAAATAGGGCTGAAGTGGTTAATGTATGTTTTATGCAAGGGATAATGCATTATCCCGCTTATTACACGGCTACTTAATAAATACATAAATACATTTACCCAAAAGTAACAACAAAACGAAGTATTTCCTTGCTTACGGCAATGAAAGTATTCCATAAGTATTGGGCTGGGCGGACAAGTTCGCCTCGGAAAACAAATGACAGAATAAAAAAAAGACTCGCCCCAAAACACACTCGCCCCCCATTCTATATACTGCCGATTTGCCTGTAATACCGCCGGATTTGCCCCGGGGCGACTGTGTTTTGGGGCGAACGTTTTGGTATTTCCCCCGTTGTTGAGCGGCTTGAGCCACGATAAACAAGGAAGTGAAGTGGATCAAATAGAATCACTTTTCGGTTATTGCATCGTCTATTTCTCAATAGACGATGCAGATCTACAAGCTCACAACTTGTGAGCTTGTAGATCTGCTATTTTCAAATGTTTTGCGTCTTTCTTATATTATTTGACAATTTGGCCAATGTTTGACCAGTTTTTATAGTATAGTTTGTTGATTACTTTGGATGGAGTTAGGGTCTTTTTCTTTTCTTTCTTTTTTAGGTATTAGAAACTATAAAAAGGTCTTTATGTCCTTAAATTGTCACTTCACTGTCACAGGGATACCTGAGACCAAACCGTTAAAGAACCACTGTTGTAGGTTCTAACTGGCCCTTGCATCAGGATCAGTCGATGTTCTCTGTTTTTCCTTTTGAAGCCATTTGAAAATGGCTGATCTATTGTAGGAAAAGAGGCTATTATATTGTTATTATGAAATGACAGACAGGTTATACATTCTGTTGTACAGACTTCATTTTACTATCACTGAATTGTTGTTTTAATGTCTTTTAAAAGTGCTGCTCATGCACAACAGTAGGCTGTTTAATTTGATAGGAGTCAAATGGTGAAACTAGTACCGTTACACCAATGGACATTTCAACTCTAATTTGACAGGCATTATGATGGACACCAATGCAAGCACATAACCTTGTTGAGAACATTTCCAACATCGTTTTTAAAGTTATACTTATGATGAATTAATCTTTTCTGAGGTCATAATATTTGACATGTAGACCTAATCATACCATATATCAAATTATGAAGCTTTTAAAGAGAGTACATTTTTTTGGTTGCAATTTGCAGAAGTAACCCGTTCATTTTCTCTGTCAACCAGTACAGGCTGAAATATGAGTGAAACCTGCAGCACATATTGAATAGTTTTGGTCCTTGTGTTTCTGTCACAGTCTCTCTAGGGGACATGTTAACATAATGTCTCTCTAGGGGTTAGGGTTTATGGACATTAAACATAAATGTGTGTTTGTGTCCTATAGCCTCTCTAGAGGACATGTTAACATAATGTTAAAGTTATTAAATATACATTAATATGTTATGAAAGCCACTCTAGGGGACATGTCTCGCTATGCCAGGAGCTTCATGGAGATGTTAACATAATGTTATTAAATATACATTAATATGTTATTACAGCCACTCTAGGGGACATGTCTCGCTATGCCAGGAGCTTCATGGAGATGTTAACATAATGTTAATATGTTATTGAATATGAATTAATATGTTATTACAGCCTCTCTAGGGGACGTGTCCCGCTATGCCAGAAGCTTTACGGACATGAAGGACATGGACTCATATCTGTCACTGAACATCAGCTCTGCTCTGTGTCTGACCGCCGCTGTGCTGCAGGTAAGATGTATTCAAATTATATAAAGGTGTAGTTTTTATGTGTTTTTGTTTTATTTAACTGTAATAACTGCTGTGCTGGGGGTAAGATTTTTACACTTCTTTAAATGATGTTTTTTATGTTTTTAGTTTTTAATAATAATAATAATATTAAAGGTAGGGTAAGTGATATTTTTTGGTTAAAACAAAAAGTATTTTTTTAAAAGGAAAAAATACTATATTCTGATAGTAATCATTGCTAGTAACAGTAACAGTTTTTTCAGTAACAGATGTCTTCCTGTCTCTCCAGCTCTTTAATAAACAGAAAATACATTTTTCGGTAGGTGTCAAAATCTCAGCCAATCAGGAGAAAGTACCCATTTTTAAGCTTAATTTGTATAGTGTTCCAGTTCAAATTTTGTCTGCTCATTTCTTAGTGTCATCACTTCCAATTTCACTTGTTTAATCTGTATCCTGATTGAGTTCTCTGTCCTGGTTGGATAAAATTGGAAATGAAACTGAAACTGAAACGAAAATGCATTTTCTGTTTAACACATTGAATGCCAGTCGCGTAGATCTACGCGAACCTATTTAAAGCCGCAGCGTGCCAGTCGCGTAGATCTACGCGAACCGCCGATTCCCATTGAAATTGCCCCAGGTGCACTTTCCGAATTTTTTTGATCCATTTCCGTTTCCGGTTTCCGGTCGGAAACAGAATTATTCGGATTCCGTTTTTTTCGATCGTATCCGCTTCCTGTCTGGGATCCTGTTTAAAACTCGATTTTCTCGGTTGTTGTTTTTCTCCTCGCTGATCACTGTTTAGCGTTGATCCACTGTATCTTCAAGATGGCGGCTCGCATTTGGAAACTATTTTCGCTGGCCGTTTCTCACAGATCCGCTGTGTGTTTAGAACCAAATGAACGCGCACTTTTAACTTATTTAGCGAGGTCTGTGGCGACATGAAAAAAACAACAATAAAACGCTGGCACTGGTCAGTACATTATGAGATTAAACTCTGGCATGGAATGTGTTAATAAAGAGGTGGAGAGACAAGGAGACTCCTTTTACTGAACAAACACTCTATAGCAATGAGTACTATCAGAATATAGAGCTATTTAACACTTATTTTAACCAAAGCAAATCACTTACCCTACCTTTAATGTATTGTTAACTATATTAACCTAAGCCCTGCACGCTTTACAAAGCGTGCAGGGCTGAATTGTACAGTGGTCAATGTAATAATTATAATAATAATAATAATAGTACTATGGCAAGGCAAGGCAATTTTTATTTGTATAGCACATTTCAACAACAAGGCAATTCAATGTGCTTTACACAGATCAAGAAAAGGAAACACAGTTACAATATTATAAAATGACATTAGGATGCATAAAACAAGAAAAAAGTTAAAATGAATAGATACAGTTACAGTGCAGAAAAGAAAAGAGAAAAAAAATAAAAATAAACAAGAGTGGCAGCAGACGTTTATTTGTGGGTTTAGGGACAGAAAGCAGACCTTTCCCAGATGACCTGAGAGATATGGATGGTTCATGATATCGTCCAATATCAGAAATGTATTTTGGCCCCTAAACCATTCAAAGCTTTATAGACCAACAGTAGTATTTTGAAATCAATTCTTTGACACACAGGGAGCCAGTGTAAGGATTTAAGAACTGGAGTGATATGCTCCACTTTCTTGGTATTAGTAAGGACTCCAGCAGCAGCGTTTTGAATCAACTGCAGTCGTCTGATGGATTTTAGTAGTAGTAGTAGTAGTAGTAGTAGTAGTAGTAGTAGTAGTAGTAGTAGTAGTAGTAGTAGTAGTAGTAGTAGTAGTAGTAGTAGTAGTAGTAGTAGTAGTAGTAGTACTACAGTAGTAGTAGTAGTAATACAATAATAATTATGTATTATCAACTCTTTTAACAGGCCTTTCCAAAGCGTGCAGGGCTGAAGCGTACCGTGGGCAATGTTAATAATGATGATGATGTTGATAATTATATATTATTAACTATATTAACAGGCCTTTCCAAAGCGTGCGGGGCTGAAGCGTACGGTGGTCAATGTTTCTTCTCTGGCTGCGGTGAAGCCGTTCCCGTCCTGGGTCCTGTACTGCACCGGGAAGGCTGCCAGGGACATGATGTTCAGGGTGCTGGCTGAGGAGGAGCCTGATGTCAGGGTGCTCAACTACGCCCCGGGTGAGTCAATGTTAACCCTACAACCCTTAAGGCCAGTCCACTCCAATGTAACTCCTTGCAGCATGCAACTACTTGCAACCGTTATCCCCAATGGCAGTAGCAAGGAGTTGCATTGGTGTGGACAGAACGTATCTGTGTTACAGTTTTTCACAATTGTTAACACACGTTTCTCCAAACAATAACGGCTTTCTCAAAACTGCACACACAAAACTGAAAACCTCACACACAAAATGCTAAACCCCACACTGCCTTTGCAAGATGACTCTTTGCCATCAAATCTTTTAACTGTTCACAAAATGGAACTCGTGTTTTCATTTGGTACACACAGCCATATTTTCTAATGACACACACATACCATTCATTACAGTACACACAAAATGCTAAACCCCACGCTGCCTTTGCAAGATGACTCTTTGCCATCAAATCTTTTAACTGTTCATAAAATGGAACTCGTGTTTTCATTTGGTACACACAGCCATATTTTCAAATGACACACACATACCATTCATTACAGTACACACAAAATGCTAAACCCCACGCTGCCTTTGCAAGATGACTCTTTGCCATCAAATCTTTTAACTGTTCACAAAATGGAACTCGTGTTTTCATTTGGTACACACAGCCATATTTTCAAATGACACACACATACCATTCATTACAGTACACACAATAAGCATGTGCTGCACACTAACAAACATTTACAGCACACTGCAGGGCAAAATTGAAAACACAATCATAGAAATGGAACACACCATGACAATGACTCTGGAGAATGAGCCATTTCTCCTTTTGTAAAATGACTCAGTGTAGGCCTACTTTTTTCAAACATAAAACAAAACAAATATGCAGCCAAAAATGTTTTATTTCTCTACATGATTTAGGCATCATGCCTCCGGTTCATGTCTGGCCAGAGGGCCTCATCCACATCATAGGCGATGTTCTCCCTGTCCAAGCAGCGTTGGAAGAAACGCCTCGAGTGGCGCATGAAGCCCTGACAGACCTCAACAGTGACTAGGGCTGCAATCGATTTTTACGATTTTTGTAAATTGACATTTTTCGATTTTGAATTGGAAAAAAACATATTTTACTAATCGAGAATCGTTTGTTTTGAAAAAATCGGAAAAGAATCAGAATCGTGACCCCAAGAATCGGAATCGAATCGTGAGATAGCAGAAGATTCACACCCTAACAGTGACGTCGCCACAAGCCTCCTCCATGGCCTGGAGCAGTGGGACCCGGCTCTGTGGGTTCCGTTCATTTACCTTCCACCTCCAAGCTCAAAATAACTCCTCAATGGGATTCAGGAAAGGAGAATAAGGTACAGAACGGAAAAATGTGGGTGGTCCTGGAACCACTCACGCACTGGAGCAGCCCGGTGGTGCAAATTGCTCACCAGACCTGAATGTTTAGAGATTTGACTATTTAGGTGTTATAGATTGATGCTTTGAGATTTTGCGTGAGAAGTGTGTGCAGCAACTGAACATTGTGTGTAGTGTTTGGACAACAAGGTGTGTTGTAAATTGTTGCTTTGAGATTTTGCGTGAGAAGAGTGTGCAACAACTGAACATTGTGTGTAGTGTTTGGACAACAAGGTGATAATGTACTGAACATTGTGTGTAGTGTTTGGACAACAAGGTGATAATGTAATGATAGTGATGAGTGTAAAGAAGGAAAGTCAGAGTCTAATGCAGATAAGGGAGTGTGAAGTAGTGCCAAATTGGGTCGAGCGATTAGTACATGAAGTTAAGGTTGTGAAAATTGTGCCGAATTTTTGCTTTTTGTGTGTTAACAATTGTGAAAAACTGAACACTTTAACTATTATTTTACACTTCAGCTTTTCAAAAATAGCAGATATACAAGCTCATAGCACGGCACCGAGTGCCGCACAATAAGCTTGTAGATCTGCAATTAAAAAAACAAAACAAAACAAAAAAATAAATAATATATATATATATATATATTTATATATATATATTTGTTTTTAAACAAACTTTTTTAACTCAAATCTTTGCTGCTGGGGCTCCCTCCCTGGAACAAAATATTTTGAGATGGGGGGTCCGTGGCCAAATACAAATCATTTTGGGGGCCCTTGACATGATTATAGCAATATATTCTTTTTCAAAAAACTGTTAGGATTTAGAAGACATCCCCCAGAAGTAAAGATTTGAGTTACAAATGTTTGCTTTAAGAAACATATATTCAAAGATTTGCTAAAATTTTCATGATTTAAAAAAAAATAGCAGATCTACAAGCTCATAGCGCGCCGCGCTATGAACTTGTAGATCTGCTATTTTTTTAATAACCAAAGTATGAGATAATGGTTACAGTGGTTAAAATCTAAAATGACAGATGCTTTCCCAGTCTTAATGGGTTCAAACTGTTTTGTTGCAAGGAGTTGTGGCTAGTTGCATTGGTGTGGTCTGGCCTTTAGCCTGGGTGAGGTCAATACTAACCTTGTATAACCCTTACCCGGGTGAGTCAATACTAACCTATAACTCTTACCTGGGTGACACCACCTCATTCTGAACTTGAATGATAATAATAATACTAATAATAATAATGTCCTCAGGTCCTCTAGATACCTCCATGCTGGTAGAAGCCAGGTCCAACACAGCGGATCCCAGTGTGAAGCAGTCCTTCTTGGAGATGTTCTCCCAGGGTCAGGTCCTCACGTGTGAGACGTCCTGCGCCAAGCTGCTGCAGGTTCTGCTGAGAGACGAGTTCACGTCCGGACAGCACCTGGACTTCTATGACATCTAGGACACCGCTTCCGAAACTAATCTAATAGGCTCTATTCACAGCAGCCATATTATGAAGACATTCACAGGTGTTACCAATGATACTAATGAAGGCTATGTTCCATTCTGGTCAAACAGAGTCAGGGTGCTGATATTGTGCATGTTGGCCCACTGGAAACACTCTGTTACACCAGTGGGTCTACAGTTGGGGTCCAGGGACCCTCATGGGCTTCCACATGGCCCCTTACAGGTGTGTAACTCTGAGAGTGTACAAATGGAACCAACATTTGGTTCCATTTGTACACTCTCAGAGTTATGGGGGTCGTGGAAATCACTGTGCTACACTAAATGGAACAGAGCCTTCATTAGTATCATTGGTAACACCTGTGAAGGAAGTGATAATATGGCTGCTGTGCATAGAGCCTATGATCCAGAGGCCTGATAATCCTAACGTGTGAGACCTCCAGCTCCGAGCTGCTGCAGGTTCTGCTGAGACGAGTTTACATCCGGACTGCAACATCTAGAGCAGTGGTTCTCAACCTGTGGGTTGGGACCCCCAGGGTGGTCCCCACATGGTTTTGGGGGGGGGTCCCCAGATGACAGTCAAGTGACAATTTAGGGACTTTTAAGACCTTTTTAATATCTCAAAAAGAAAAAGAGCATACTGGATCCAAAGTAATCAAACAAACTATACTAAAAAAAACTGGTCAAACATTGGCCAAATTGTTTTGTTACAAGAAGTTGCGACTAGTTGCAAAGCGAGGTGTTGTGAGCTTGTAGATCTGCTATTTTCACAATATGTATCTGGAACCAAAAATGTAATGCCTTAACTCCTACATTCCAAGTGCTTATCAGGGTGGGGGGTCCCCAGTTCAAATATGATTATTTTGGGGGGTCACAGCCTGAAAACTTTGAGAACCACTGATATAGAGCATGTGACATAGATAGAGCATGTGACATCTAGAACATGTGACATCCAGAACATGTGACATCCAGAACGCTGCTTCCAGGACCTCCAGTATGAGGCTAATTGTTTGAAATATTTAGGACAAAAATCCTCAGTGACCCATCTTCATTATAATTGGTCCTCTCTTATGATCATTAGAAGATGGAACCATTTCTGTCTATTCACTCAGTGTCTCAGAGGAGGGCTGTGGACAGTACAGAAACCTGCCTACCAGTGACATCATTGGTAGGCATTTTATTCATATAAATATATATTTTTAAATGGTTCCATCGTATAATGAGCATTAGTGAGGACCAATTATATGAAGATATAGTATTATAATGAGTATTAGTGAGGACCAATTATATGAAAATGTGTGAAGTGATCCTTTAATTGAACTCTGAGAGTGAACAAATGTCCATTTGTACACATTGGTCCATTTGGTTTCATATGTACACTCAGAGTTAAAGACCTGTAAGGGTCAATTTGGTTCCATGTGTACACTCTCAGTTACAGACCTGTAAGGGTCCATTTGGTTTCATATGTACACTCAGAGTTACAGACCTGTAAGGGTCCATTTGGTTTCATGTGTACACTCAGAGATACAGACCTGTAAGGGTCCATTTGGTTTCATATGTACACTCAGAGTTACAGACCACAGATTGGGTTCATTCATGGATGTTCAACAGAGGGTCTGGGATCCCTAGGGGGTCCTCACAGTTACTACAGGGGGGCCAACTTTTTTTTTGGTACTTACAGTATATTTTTATGGAAATACTTTTTCACGGGCTGTGTTGTTAAACATTTGATACAGTTGAATTAGTGTAGTTGTTTTGTTTTTATAAAGATTTTTATTATTAATAGTTAATTTAGTTTGAGAACCAAGCCTGATCTAGTGACCTGAAAACCAGCTGTAATCTGTAATCTGTGCTTTATTTCACATCATTAAAACCGGGAAAGAATCTGTGTCATTTCAAGTTTTAGCGTTGGCTATTCAAAAATAGCAGATCTACAAGCTCACAGCGCATCACTTGCGTACATCTGCTATTTTTGAACATGTTTTTAAAAATCTGAATAATTTGGAACTTTTTTAAAAACTCAAATCTTCTCTTCTGGGGAGTCTTTCACAAACACATTTCAGATGCGAGGGGTCCACGGCCAAATATATATCATTTTGGGGGTCCTTGGCACGAAAATGTTTGAGAAGTAATGATTTAGAAGGCATTTGTAGAATCAGCCTCAGGTTTTAATGGGTTAAGGACCAAATGCAGCATTCTAACATGTTTATGGTTTCTTTAGAAACCAATCTGGTGGTATGAGTACATGATGTGTACTGATTTAAACGCTACATTCTAGCATTTATAAAGTCAGGGTGCCTCAATGTGTTCATGTTCATAGCGTGCATGAACACATTAAGGCACCCTGACTTTATCAGTGCTGGAATGTAGCGTTTGAATCAGTTTGACACATCATGTGCACACACCACCAGATTGACTTAATAAATGCTAGAATGTACTGTAGTGTTTAAATCAGTTTGACACATCATGTGCACTTTGTGTGCTCTTTCTGTAAACGGTCAATAAAACTGCAACCATTCCATCCATGCTGTGTTGAATGATTTCAAAGTCTTGGAAAGAAGAAGGAAGTTTTCACTCAGGCTAATCAGCAATTTATGCTAATAGTTTGGGTCAAGTAGTGTAAAAAATAAATAAAGATCTTCTATACATCAGCAAGTCTTTGTCTTTAAACTACTCAAATAGTCTTATTTTTTGTATTTGTTTTACTACAGTCTATTTTAATAGTGTAAGTTTGTGCCTATGGGAAAAATAAATCATAATGGAGGCCTACTTAGTCACAGAATCTATGGGACAATACTAATACTAATGTGCTTAGTCATAGAGTCCCACAGAGTCTATTGGACTATGGGAATAGTGTAGAGAGACTCTTTAACACTCTGGACCAGAGCTACGTTTGTGACGTCACCGTCGGTCCACCTCTAGGCAATTTTAAAATAGGATGCAATATTATGTTATAGGAGTCTCCTCATTGAATTACATTGCATGGTGAAACAGCTTTCAATGACTCTTTAGCACATAAACACACGCAAACAAATAAGATTTTGACAATATATAACCCAGTAGAATATTTCAAAAATGTATTTATAGTGTCCTCATCTTCTCCATTAGACCTCACAGTATCGTAGCCTTCTTGAGTGATGACGTCCTCTTTAAAGAGCAGAACCAGGGTAAAGAGGTAACAGAAAAGGGATGACGACAACTGAATGTAAAAGTTAAAATGTTTTTATTTTCTTCAGCAGAGAAGAAACAAGTGACAAATTACTCTTGACTTCAGGGTTTACAAACACAAACCCTTACCTATTGACCAAAAAGAAAGAACACAACAACCATGGCTAAATATACTCACCTAAACTAAATATACCAGGAAGAAACAGGAGGGAAAAGCATAATGTGAATTAACCAAAGAAAATAACCATCACCCCTGCATCTCTGTGATATTATTATTATTTACAAGTGAAACAAATTAGGCAAAGTACAAATTAAGCAAACAAATGGTAACTGAAGCTTAAAGGACGTCTTCACCCATTTTCAACCTATCTTCATATAATTGATCCTCTAATGCTCATGATAAAATGATTTTTTTTTTACATTTTCTTCTACTCATAGGAGGGATGTGGACAGTTCAGAAAGCCGCCTCCAGTGACATCATCATTAGGCAGGTTTTATTTTTATTCAAACCAGATTTTGATTTAGATTTGTGAGAGCAATGGTTTATTATAGCATGCTAACTTTCCAGGAATAGAAATCCTGCAGTTTCTATCAGCTTGGATTCCCAATCGATGATGTCAATACAAATGGTTCCATATTATTTTGAGCATTAGTGAGCACCAATTATATGAAGCTAGGTTAAAAAAAAAAAAAAAAAAAAAAAAATGGGTGAAGTCGTCCTTTAAAGAAAAATAAGTTGCTGAGGATCAACATAATCAGATGTGGGGCTAACAGAAGAGGGCTAACTGCAAACGGACTCAAAGCAAACATACAACTAACAACTAAATCAGACAACTGTTACATAAGACAAAGGCAAATCTAACAAAAACATGTAACTGTTTGGTGGGAACAAGTGATTCTCTGCTGCTTGTCAGCTGCCGTTCCCCCTAGCTATCAGTCCAGACTGAGAATCATGTAGAGAAGGGCTAGTGGTCACGGCCAAGCAGTGGCCGGAGCGTTAGTGGAACCAGCGAATCACGGACAGGATCAATTTCCCTCCTGGGCAGGGACAGTCTCTGTCAATTTGCCACAACTGTCAGTGAATTTGACAATCAACACAGTCACCACAGCACCAACTCCAGAAGCACAAAAACATAAAAGCAACCCAAAGTAGGTCTAATACAAAATAATACCAGTGAGACAAAATGACATAATATAATGTATATAAATACAGAAATAACAACACAAATACAGGGTAAAATGTGTCTGGCCGTTACAATATAGCATCATAAAACCCAGTATAGCATTAAAAAAAAACTTGAAATGAACATGAAATTAAAAAAAAGTTTTAATTTCATGTTGATTTTACTATTTGAATTAGGAAGAAAACCCGGACTGGATCCGCAGAGCCAGACCTTCAAAAACTTCCCTTATATAGTGTTATATCTTGGTTATATCTAATTTAAGATCAAGTGGGATTCATCATTCAGCACACCTTGGTAAGAACAGAACAGATGCTCAGAACAGTTTGGTGCATCCAGGGTTGGCTTCTCTTATGTTTTCTCTTAGGCTGGACTCACACAGTTGCGTGCAGCATGCGTCCGCCCCCATACTCAACCATCAGTGGTGGAAAAAGTACTCAAATGTTTTCCTTAAAGGGGCCACACCATGAATTAAAAAAATATATATTATATATAAATATTGCCCCCTAATACGTTTTAAACAGGTTGTAAGCCTAAAAAACATCCAGATATTTTTTCTCACAATCTGACTGTCTGTCATTCCAAGCTTTTTCAGCTGCAATACCAAAACGTCCTTTTGGGCAGGGGGGGGCTACTGAGCAATTCTGTCTGGCCATCATCAATGCAATGGCAAGGCAAGTGATGTCACTTGCCTTGCCATTCTGAAATGGCCTGTTCAGACACGCCCATTCTGAAAATCTCTGAAATGAGAATGAATGACTGAATGTTAAAAAAATATATTTTTTGGGGTACAAGAGACACTGGGGAGCCCAAAAAATACCCCCCCCCCAAAAAAAAAAAATGAAATTCATGGTGTGGCCCCTTTTTAAGTAAAAGTATCAATACTGTAGAAGTACTCTGTTACAAGTAAAAGTCCGGAATAAAAAATTGACTTGAGTAAAAGTACAAAAGTATTGGTATCAAAATGTACTTAAAGTACCAAAAGTAAAAGTACTAAAATGTTTGAAAATAGCAGATCTACAAGCTCGCGATGCGACGCGTTGTGAGCTTGTAGATCAGCTATTTTCAAATAGCCTAGGTATGAAATAGGGCTGAAGTGGTTAATGTATGTTTTATGATATAATAATTTATATCTGCAAAGTAACTAGAAACTAAAGTTTTCAAATAATTGTAGTGGAGTAAAAGTACAATATTTGCCTCTGAAATGTAGTGGAGTAGAAGTAATATAGTAAAAGTACCTCAAAATTGTACTTATATAGTACAGTACTTGAGTAAATGTACTTAGTTACTTTACACCACTGTCAACCATTCATTTCCCCCCTCTCCCCCTCCCCCTCCCCTGCGGCACGTCGGCCGCTTCAAAACCACGGGACTTCCATAGGAAATTAATTTCCTATGGAAATTCCCCACGGCTCCGGCGCGTTGCTTCACGCATTATGTGTGAGTGCGGCCCCAGACAGTTAAGACAAAATATTGCTGCATGAGGGCCAATGAAGTTTGAGTGGAGGGCCATCGCGTCATAATATAATGTATATGTTGACATTAAAGTAGTTAAATGTGTAACTACAGACTGCTAAACATAGTGTGAACAGTGTAGATAATTGAACAAGGTTACGGCAGACAGTGTTCATTTAGTGTCAGCTCACCTTCAGCTTGGGTGAATCACTCCGTTGAAGTTGATGGGTCCTCCCCTGCAGATGCATAGTGGTCTAACGTTAAATTAATTACATTTGTGTTTAGCAAGGCAATTAAATGTAGTGTACATGTATATATATATATATATATACTGCAGACTGGATGTAGTTATTATTTAGTCACAAGCTCTTGTTGATACTTTTCATAGAGTACCGAAGTCACTCGCTCAATTGTCTCATATGACTATTGTGGTAAAAAAAATAAACAAACTGTCCCGGCTCTATTGTCAGGGAGGTGGCTCTGTATCGTTCATGATAGTCAGTCACTCATATTTGATACAGTCTGTTTCTGGAGAAAATGTCATGAATTTGGCGGCGGTAACATTAGCGATACATTTATCACCGTCAGTTGATGCTTCATATCCATATGAGTGAAACACTTTGACTTGATATTGTGAGCTTGTAGATCGTCTGTTTTTGCCACTTTTGTGTGACACAATAGTATGATGAAGTAGGGCATTAATGTGTGTGTGTGTGTGTGTGTGTGTGTGTGTGTGTGTGTATATTTACCTTTATTTTTTAACCTCGCCACAAGGTCATACGCTTTCATCTTCTTCAGAGCTAGCAACACTATCTGCTCAGCTGCAGCGAGGTAGTACTCATTGACGATAAGGTCAGCCGTGTCCGCCACATCAGCGTTCTCCAACAGGGCCGCTGCTAGCGGCTCTTCACCTTCGAGGAGCGGCTGCTGCAAATTCCTCTTGAACTTCTTGAAGTCAGAGTCCACCATCTCATCCAGTGTTTTAATGATACTGTGCCAAAGATCATCCATGGTGGATTCCTGCCTGGTGCAAACACGGATACAATGCCGTATCACAGTGGTTCCCAAACGTTTTAGCCCGAGACCCAAAAGTCTCCCCGGGACCCAAACTAATGAAAATATTCGATCTACAAGCTCACAACACGTCACAATGTGACATGTTGTGAGCTTGTAGATCTGCTATTTTCAGTACTTCTTAAACCATTAACTATTTTTCAAAAATAGCAGATCTACAAGTTCATAGCGCGGCACTCGGTGCCGCGCTATGAGCTTGTATATCTGCTATTTTTGAATTGCCAAAGTGTAAAATAATGCTTTTTTAGCTCAAATCTAAAAGTGACACAGATGCGTTCCAGGTCTTAATGGGTTAAATATATTTTGTCCCTCTAATTAGTGGATTAAAAAGAAAAAAACATTTAAATTATTCTGAAAAACACTTGAATTTGTTTTTAACTTGTGAAACAATAATAATTAAAAACAAAATGTAGGAAAAAAAAAAAGGGGTGTTCACTACAAAATACAAAATGATCCGCGACCCACATATGGGTCCCGACCCACTGTTTGGGAAACAGTGCCGTATCAGATCAGTGGCGTAGGGGAGGGGTAGCAGGTGATGCACTTTCTAGTTACAGTGGACATCTACAGAGCCTTCAGTTATTTTGGCTGATTATTCTGTTGTCAACAAACATACCAAGTGATGTGTCCCTTCCAAAAAGTGTCCACTGGATGGCGTACCTTAACCTCCTGAGAGAAAGACACATGGGAACATAGGAGAGAGAAGGAGGAAGACACTCAGAGAAACACAAACATAAAACACATTACTAATATAAACTATATGGAGGAAATGGTTGATATTCTTATTTAGTCCCTATTCACATGTTTAAAACAGAATAAAGGTGATATCAACAATAAAAGATATCAGGCTGAGGAAGGTCTACACGACCGTAATGTTGCTTCAAATAAAAATGTACTCTTGACCGTGCCTGTGGCAGTGTGTGGGTACATCTTTCATTGTTGATATCGTCGACTAGTTTTTGCGTGCGCACCTGCTTTTACTCTTTTTAATCTAGGTGTGCGAAAGGTTTTTCTACACCACAAAACATTTTGTTTTAAATAAAGAAAAATATTCAAATAAACAGCTTGCAGCTATTACCAACTATACAATAATACAGTTTGCACATTTCTGTGGAGACAACTAGAAAATCTACACCTCCATAAATTAGAACAGCATTGAACCTAAATTACCCTATGAGTACACGCACGCACGCACGCACGCACGCACGCACGCACGCACGCACGCACGCACGCACACACGCACACACACACACACACACACACACACACACACACACACACACACACACACAGAGTGGGATATGTATTTGAAGCTGTTTGATGGTATGTTACCAACGTAACAATAGAGAGAAAGTCAACTCCCAAACATGTCTGCTTTACAGCAGATCAGGCCATTTCCCAGAAACCATGAACTCGTACAGTGAAAGTGAAAGTATGAAGCTGCCCACCTTGTTAAAAAGATGACCCATTTATGTTAGATACACGTCCTGACTACACTTAAGTCCGTGAGCCAGGGGGGTTGGTCACTACCATCTGAGGGGAATAATGCTCATAGTGATTTTTGTCAAGGTATGCATGTCTAGAGTTAGAAAATATGTGATAGCCTTGCACCAATGGTAGCTTTATGGGTGCTATCATGCATTTTATTTTATAACACTAGGCGAAAATGACATGGGTCAGTCTATGAAAACATACTATTAACCCCCCCAAAAAAATATACAAAAGGTTTTTCAATTGGTTCTGGTACGTCTAGGCATGCTTAAGAACATACAAAAACATCTAAGAAATTAGATTTCTCGTAAAGCCATCATTTTCAAGATGGCGTCCAATATGACTGCCATGAGCTTAAATGGCTTTATGATACTGTTCAACCTAGAAAGGTGGTATTGGTGTCTAAAACTAGGTTTTAGGGTTCAAGAAATATGGCTGAATCAGTGAAATTACCATCAGTTAATTATTTATTGCCAAATCAAAGATGGTGTCCATCCCATGGTGATGTTCCATTGTACTAAATTATGTTAAAAACAACAAAATATTGCAGTTGTGTGAGGGAATCTGTGAACTTATGGTGATTCATATGGGGAGGGGGGGGGGGGGGGGGGTTCATAGGTGTAGAATCTATTTATACTGTTATATTTTCACTTGCTGGTCAGTCTTTGGCCTATGTGCTAAAGGTCAGGTCAAGGTCTCTCTCGCACCTTATCGTCCAACCAGGTGTCCAAGCAGGCAGCAGATATGGTCACTGGTTACAGTAGGCCCTATTCACCTCACAATTGACATGGAGCCGTTTGTTGACACCTTACAGGTATGGAATCAGCCAGAAAAGCTCTATAATGTAATTGTGCATCCCGGTGGGATGCATGTTATACAGTCATTCTTCAGCTGCATTGCAAAACTGATGCAAGGTTCAGCACTGGAAGTGGAAATGCATGTGGTTGCAGAACATGACAGGCAAGTTCAGTGGTCAGTCCTGAGTCAGCAGCACTCTTGAAGTGGTTTCTCTCAACTTGGCCAAAGACATTTGAACAGATACAGCAGTAGCCTACCTGGACACTGCGCATTTCCATCCTACTGGCTGACAGTGGGTAGACAACTTCTTCCTACACTACACATCCACCAGTTTGAATGTGCAGGGAGACACATTGACATTAACTTCACCTTTTCTCTCATGAAGCACATGACTGAAGCACTTCTTCTGTGCTGGCCATGTGCAGTGTGCTTGATATCTAACCCAGTGCCTGCCGAAGATGCATGTGCTCCATGCCATAGAGGCTAAGCTAGACCTTGTCTGTCAGCACCATGATGGATTCTGGATCACTGTCTCTGCTCACCAGTCAGGGGAGCAGACTGCCATAACGATCAGGAAAGATGCTGTCATGATGTATGTGAGTGGAGTGGACTGAAGCCTTCCCCAAAATGTGCAGAAACAGTAGAGGGAGAGTTGAAGCACTGGTGTGTCTTGGTCATAAAATATTGGGGTGTATCCTCACACACAGAAAGATCACCCATATGAGATGTCATCATGAAGAGTAAGAACATGAAGCAGAAGCCGTTGAGCATGTTGTACACCTTCAATGCTGACGATAGATACTGCATTTAGTCATGATGAGGCAGACATCACCATGATTTCCTATATCCCTGATGCAGCCATCTCTGGAAAGGGTGTGATACACATGCTCAGTGATTTAACTGATGTTCTTGTCCTGTTGGTGTATTGGGGTGTATCAGGTGGACCTACAGTGTAAAGTACAGATGGAGCATTGTGATGGGACAGTCTTATATGTATGGCAAAGGCAAGATCAGAGCACACACCACTTTGCTGGCAGGGAACTTCCCAGGCTACCCTGATGTGCTGGGTGAGGTGGGTGCCACAAGTCAATGGCCCTTCCTCCAGCACCGACCAACCTGTTGCACCACATGTGGGCTCATTTACAAGTGATGTTGTGGAAAGTGGCAGACCACCAAGCTCCACCTGACAAGTCGTTTGATGTCACAACATTTGGATGGGAGATCCAGGATATTCCTGTTCCTGTCATTGCTAAGGGTGACCCAGCACCGTCAGAGCTATGTGACATGGTGCAATATCAATGTAGGGCACAGAGAGTGAGAAGTACATCACTGATGTACTGTAACTGCTCTGGTGAAGATGGTTACTGATGATATGTTCATGCTACAGATGAGGAGTGATGTCAATAAGGAGGATACTTGTAAGGATGAGGTAGAACAGGATGTGGGTTGGAGAATACAGATGTAGTTGCAAAAGATACATATTTGCCGTTAGATTATATCATTTTACATTCAGGTTATTATGAATACCAGTTCTTGTGACATGTTAATGACACTTTTCACAAAACAAATTGAATGAAAGTCCATCAAGTTGTTTCCATTTGTTGTTCTCCCAGAGGTCAAATTTAACCTTGACCTGACCTTTGACATGATTGACCTGATATAAAAAAAAAACAGGAATGGATTCTACACATGAAAACCCTAAAAAAAAGAGGTATTACACAGAGGTATTCTAAGACAAGCGGATTACAAGTAAAAAATTGCCAGGCGTGTGTTTAGTGGCCATTTTGGATATTTTCTTACACACTTGCACTATATTCTGTTTATTGAATTTCATAATACATTTCCTTAGAATCTATGTATGTAAACATGGTTTTAAATCTTTAGGTAATTTACAAAGGAACCCTTTGTGTTCCATCTTTCATTAAAACCGAAGTACATCTTATGTCACATATAGTCACTATGTTGTCACTGCCTGTAATAGAAAAATATTCTAGATATGCTAATTTTAACAACCTTTCTGAACAATATATAGTCTGAGCTTTATCCCAACCATTTTTCAGAGAGAGAGGGTCAATAATAAGAGAGAACCATCAGTTTGAAGTAGAATGCTTCATTCGGATTTTGAAAACTGTGTTTTGGCTTGTGGTTATAAAAGGAGTGATAACACACAGATAGCTACCACCGATGCAAGGCTATCACATTTTTCCTAGCTCTAGGGGTGTATACCTACCCAAAAATCACTATGAGAATTATTCCCCCCAGATGGTAGTGATGACCCCATATTTGGGGTCCTGGCTCACGGACTGAACTGTTGTGAATATTATACAATGCTCTTTCCTCTACCTAACTTTTCTTTACCTAACTCCTCGTATGCAGTTTCACATCACTGACATAATGAAAAAGTAATTGGCTTTCTTTATGTTAGGGGTGCAACCTGTCCTGGATGGAAGTGCTGAGGTGCAGTGTTTCTTAACCTTATTTCCTGTCCCCTTTGTCACCCTAACGTTTCTTGGTAAAACGCTAGCCTAGAACTGTTAACATGTTTGCAGAAATGACAGACACACTAGTGCTGTTTTCTAAACAATTAACACAATAATGTAAAATAATGATAATCTGTTTAATAAGAAGCTGGAGAGACATGGAGACTCCTTTTACTGAACAATCACTCTATAGCAATGAGTACTATCAGAATATAGAGCTATTTAACACTTATTTTAACCAAAGTAAATCACTTACCCTACCTTTAAGATTGTATGGATGATGCTTCTGAACATATTGCTAGTTTGACCACTTCAAACGCTCTAATCTTAAAATAACCGAAAATAGGCTATCTACAACCTCAGCGCCAGTCAGCCCATTTCCCCGCAAAAGGACTCCGACAAAAAGCTACTTCAAAGTGCACCAGGCCTTGCCTGCTGCCCGCTCACCTCATCCTCACGGAACCTAGTCTATCCCCCCTTCTCCCCCTTGTCGTGTAAATAAAACCCCTTGGAGCTTGAGTCTTGTCTTGGCTTTTGGGTGTGCCAGTTGTGCAAATTATGATAAATGTTCTCTATACCCAATCGTACCTTATCTATACTGTACACATGCAAAGTGTAACATGTGCCAGGCTCTGTCAGTCTAACTGGCTCGCCGTACAGTACATCCGTTAACGCCTGATAACCCCAGCGTATTGTTCTCCTATTGCTGGGAAGAAGGGACTCGGACCACAAACAATGTAGTTGCTGGTTGCTCTTTTTTTTTTTTTTACTGGCACAGTAGAGTCATATGACTCATACGGGAATATAAACACAACTCTGCCAGTGAGCTACACACAAGGAACCCTCCTCCTCTCAGTGAATGCAGCACGTTGCAGGCCAACTGCGTTGATGCACTCTTATTAACTCATATTATCAACAGCAAAAGTGCATTTCAGTATTTTAGAAACCCGATGCAACATGCAGTACAAAGACAATACAATTAACCACACAGCAGTTCCGACATACCAAACGCAATCAATGCAAGATGTAAACACGTAACAGAAACAAAATGAACATTCCGGTGCATACAGTCATACAAAAATATACAATAGGACTCAGATCAGCTACACACTAGGAACCCTCCTGTATATTGGGAAACGTGTCCACTGTAAGAGTTGCAAAAGTGCATTTAACAACTTTATAATTGACCATAAGATACCTCTGCATATTCACACGTTTACTAGTAGCATTTATGATTGCATACTGTTGTGTAACACTGCTTACAAAACAACATAAAAACATTAACTCTGACAGAGAAAATAAAGCGTACCTCCTCTCAGTGAATCCAGCATGTATTGCTGTGGGTGGGGGGTGTGTGTGTGTGTGTGTGTGTGTGTGTGTGTGTGTGTGTGTGTGTGTGCAAGCAGAGAGGAGTTTACCAAGTTCACAGGAAGTTCAGAAGGGGGGAGGTTCTGTCAACATTCACATCTCTCTCACAATGATGGCTGCTTCCACATTATGCTTTGCTCCGCTCATTCAAACGTCTATTGTGCCTGAAAAGTGGCATCGCTGGCAAAGCTTTTCCTGTCCCGTGCATTATACACACACTCGCTAGAGTAGGGTCTGATGGAAAAATGTGTGTGTGTGTGTGTGTGTGTGTGTGTGGGGGGGGGGGGTGTTTTACACCTAGTCCATCGTAGGTGTAAAGTCCTCTGTAAAACAATGATTTCCTGGCACACTATTTGGATAAATTGGAGGATTTGGAGGGGCGGATTAAACCGTACCTCAGTATCTCCACTCATGGTAAATGATTTACCATGTGTGGAGATACTGAGGTTTACTGAGTTCTGCCAGAAGTCAGTAAACTCTGTGCACAAAACGTTTCTTTCTTTGTGAGAGGATACCTAATACATCCCTACACGAGTCACAGGTATTTTTATGGGGGCCAAGCACTTAGTGTGTAGGACCCTATTGTTTTTGTTAGTCTTGGGGCCAAGCACCTGCTGCCCTATTCCAGACCAATCTAAAGCCGTAACCGTTTTTCTACCCATTACCCGCGAAATACAGATAACGGAGCTGGCACTGTCCCTAAACGTTATTCTGCGCTTGCTATACCCGTTCTCCATTATGCCGATTCCATTATTTGCGGCTGGAGGTATGGTCGTGGGCGTGTTGTTGCTATATCCCCAACATTCCTATTCTGCCCACACACCTCGTGCACCAAGCGCACAGCGGACTCTGAAACCACCCGCAATGCCAACTTGGTTTGTAGAGCGCACAGTCGGCAATGGATTCCTGGAGACGGTCAGGGCGCACAGTGCACACCTCTCTCTACTAGGCTATTATTGTCAACAAATCTCTGTGATTCTAATTTTCCTATAATCAGCAGAAGGGAGGGTGTCAATTCCTTGTGTCAATTGTATTTAAATAAGATTTTTTAAAGAAGACAATTTGTGCATCGCGCAATGCAATGCTCCAATTTACACACGTCAGTTTTATTCATCGATTACGCAGGAAATAATTAACTGATATATAAAATTCTCTCTAATCAGTAACATGTAGGTGATACTTATGTCTATCAAATGTGGTTTTATTGAAAGGCAATCAAAGTCCAGAGCTTAGAAACCCAACGTCGGGTGTATGTTTCCATGATAAATTCCCACAGTGCGGCTGCAGAGTTGATGCCGAATTTGCGAGAAATAAGCAACCAGGGGCCTGTTCCTCAAAAGGTGAATTAGAGCTAAAGCCTGGCTTTACCACCTATCCTGGCTTAATTTAGCCAGGATTAGAGCTGAATCGGTTCCACAAAAGCTGAATTATCTTGAAGATTAGTTTAGCCAGTTCACCCTGGCTAAGTTTAGCCTTATCCGATTCCACAAAAGAGAATTGAAGCAAGCCCACCTTAGTTACCATGGCAATTTAGCTGTGAAGTTAGCCTGGTCAGGAGCAGGCTAACAGCCAAGCTTACTTAATCCAGTGTCTTTGTTCTTCAAGTTTTTCCACAGTTAATTCAACACATGTGTTTGTATATGGACTCATTTGAATGACCCTAAATTAAAATAAAATGAAATCAATACAATAAGATATAATCAAAGTAATTATATTACTGAAATAGTGTGTGACCATGAATCATAATTGTTTCACAATAACTCATGTGATATGTCATTGTCACTCTGTTAACACTATAGTTCATATTGTTGTTAGATGTTTGTTATTATATTACCATTATAGACCGCCGAAGTCTGACGTCATTTACACATCCTTTGTTTGTCTACCTGGTTCGCAGTTTTCCACCCCCGTTCTGAATCCCATAGACGTATTTAATATCGCGTCAAATAAGAACTGTGTTCCAAAAATAAACAAATGACCCCGGCGTGTTGACTCTTATGGATATGAAGCATCAACTGACGGTGAGAAAACGCTAATGTTACTTCCGCCGAATTAGTTACATTTTCGCCAGAAACAGACTGTATCAAATATAAGTGACTGACTATCATAAACGATACAGAACCCCCTCCCTGACAATAACGCCGACACGCGGTGTTTATTTTTGGACCACAATTCTTATATGAGACGATTCTAAGATGACCCAATGTTATTCTCCATAGAGAAATTACTTCCGCAAACCTGGGGATGAACGAGTCACGTCAGGACTTCGGTGCTCTATTGTTTTAATATTATAAAAAATGTCTAACACATACATATATATATATATATATTTATATTTATATTTAAATATATATATACATTATTAGTTACGGGTTTAAAGGAGCCTCTTTGTAAGTCAATAAGGAGCATATTTTAAATTATCAATTTCTAGTCAATGGAGAATTTTTATTTTATTTCTTGTCCACCAAGGTAACTACACAACCCAAATTTCTACCAAAGTGGTCTTGCAAATGTGGGCAAATGTGGGGTTATTGCGTGTCTCGTCCCGTCCCCCGCTCATCCCGTCGCGGTCAACCACCCCCCCCCCCCCCCTCCTGTCCCGTCCCGTCCCGTCCCGTCCCGTCCCGTCCCGTCCCATCCCGTCCCGTCCCGTCCGTCGCAAACACACACACACACACACACACACACACACACACACACACACACACACACACACACACACACACACACACACACACACACACTCTGTGTGTGCTTGCAATACTTTGCCACGCTTTCTCCCTGGATCTATTTATTGCGGTCGCGTTTCCTTTTCTGTTGATAACATGTTTCACTTCCTCATATGCTTGCATGAGCTGCTGCTGTTCGGCCACAGAGAAAAACGCTGCTCGAGTTTTGTTCCCTGCTGCCATGATTGGTCAAGTTCAAGGAATCTGCGCTCAAGTTCATGGTCTTTTATAGAAATACGTCGCCGGCGAATCGCCGCCCATTGAGCCTGGCTTCATTATCCTGGCTGGACACAGCCTGGCTTGACATAGCCTAGCTCGACAAAGTCGCTCCTTTTCAGCCTGGCTTGGCGTTCGAGGAACGGAATAAACGAGGCTTTTCGGACCCGACTTTGTCAAGCCTGGATTTGGCTTAAGGCCAGGCTTATTTAATTCACCTTTCGAGGAACAGGCCACAGTGATTGTTTTTATCATTTTAATGCCAAACCACACCTATGCATAATGTAACGGGTCGGGTAGTGCAGGTGTTTTGCGTGTAAAGCAGGTGTCCCAGAATAGCAACTTTTAGGGGGAACACCCCTTGCCTAGTCCAAAATCCGATATTAGAGGCTTTAGCAACTTCAACCTGGAATAGGGCCCGTAGTGCGTAGGCATCCTATTGTTTTTCTTAGTGTTCTTCTTCTTCCGCCGGCCCATTAATTAGTAGGCTAATATAGTGGTTTGAAAGAGAAAGAAGCAAGCACTCATCAGACGACGTTTGAAGTACATGTATACCGGGTGCACGGTTCAGGCGGACATAGTTTCATAGAAAGGAATACCAGCACTCACTCACTCATTTAGTCCTTTTAGGATCTTATTTATTAAAGTCTTATAGCCCCAGCACGTTGAGGAAGGCCGGTAGGTCGAAATGTGATATAGTGGTACTCAACCTTTTCAGGCGGTAACCCTCCGAAATAATCATATTTGAACTGGTGACCCCTCTCCCTGATACGCACTTGGATTGTAGGAGTTGAGGTGACGCCCCCTCAGTCAAGACTGCCAGTTAAAAAAACAAACCTTCTGGTACTTTTTAATTAACATTTCGGCATCAAGCCTTCCTCAGCGTGTTAAAAGGATCCCTGGGGCTTATAAGCCTTATATGCCTTAATACAGTGTTTATCAACCTTTTTTGTGCCAAGGCACACCTGGCATAGCCAAAAGATCCCAGGGCACACCTAGATATACGGTATATATATATATACATACATATGTATATGTATATATATATATATATATATATATATATATATATATATATATATATACATACACCTACACCTATACCTATACCTATACCTATACCTATACATATATACACATATACACATATACACATATATATATATATATATATATATATATATATATAATTATATATATATATATATACCGTATTGCTTGAAGTTACAAAAGATTCTCTCCGTGGTGGAGGAGTAATTAAACACCACAAACTACACAGATTACGTTGACACAAACACACTGGAGTGATTTAGAAGCAATTTATAAGAAAACTAACACATAGTGTTTTATTGTTGGACATTCATCATGGCAGGTTATAACATGGGCTTTTGGGACAGCCCCTCTTAGCAGGTACGACGTTCAGGTCCGCCGTATCGACCCGGGCCGTTCCGACCCACTTAGTAATAATACTGAGTGCCAAAGCATGTAGGCCTACCCTGTGCCCTTTTTATACAGTACCAGGTAGGACAACATATTTGCATTCCTATGGGTGATCGCTACACTGAATGGACTCGGGCGTGGCTGTGTGTGAAACGGATGATGGCCGTATCGATTGACGGACGATCGCCGCTATTGTTCTCGAGGGACTGGGTTCACACCTTCTTCAAACGGCGCGGCACACCTCAGAAGTAAGCCCCGGCCCAAAATTGGGACGTTTGCCAGGGTTGATAAACACTGCCTTAATACATTCTAATTGACCTCTATAACAAACATTTTAAATTAAAAACACCTTAAATATTTTATTTCTTTTAGAAACAGTTCATCTTTTACTCAAGAGGGACAATGCCTGTTGCAAGTTGATGATGTCATTTGACCAATCAGTGGCCGGAGCATTAGTGGAACCAGCGAATCACGGATAGGATCAATTCCACAGTCTCTGTCAATTTGTCACAGCTGTCAGTGAATTTGGCCATCAGCACAGTCACCACAGCACTAACTCTTCACCTTCCAGAAGCACAAAAACAAAAAATTTACCCAAAATAATGCCAGTAATACAAAATAACAGATAATACAATACAATGTATATAAATAAACCCTGACAACACAAATACAGGATAAAATGTGGCTGTCCGTTACAATATAACATCACAAAATCCAGCATGGCATTTAAAAAAAATAAGTATTCATTTCATGTTGATTCTATTATTTGAATTAGGAAGAAAACCTGGACTGGATCCGCAGAGGCGGACCTTCAGAAACTGCCCTTATATAGTGTTTAGGAGGCGTTGCCTATGGCGTTATCTAATTTAAGATCAAGTGGGATTCATAATTCAGCACACCTGGGTAAGAACACATTTTGATGTTAAGAGCAGTTTGGTGCATCCAAGGTTGGCTTTGCTTATATTTTCTCTTAACAGACAGTTAGGAGAAAACGTAAGAGAACATTGCTAGATTAGGCCAATGAAGTTTTACTGGAGGACTATCGTGTCATAATATAATATATCATTGCTGTCGAGCAGAAACATCTTATCTCCATATCTTCGCTTTTTTTTTTTTTTAGCAAAAATAGACAATCTCGTAGATCAGATTTCTTTTGTTATTTTTTAATTTGAATCCTGACAGCAATGATACGTTTTGACATGTAGTTCAATGTGTGACTACATACTGCTAAACATAGTGTGAACAGCTAATTGACAGCTTACAGACATGTGTTCATATAGTGTCAGCTCACCCTCAGCTTGGGTGACTCACTCCGTTGAAGTTGCAGATTAAGGGATAATCAATGGGGTCAGTACTGAGAAATAAACCCTGACAGGGTGAATAGGTCTTTATCAACCTGATCTCCATATATGGGCATAAAAGGGACAAGGACTGACAGATACAGAGATCTCCATATGGACTATAGCGGATACGGAAACGGCTTCCGTGTGTGTGCGTGTGCGTGCCTGTGTGTGTGTGTGTGTGTGTGCGCGTGTGCGTGTGTGTGCAACTGTGCGTGTATGAATGCGTACAGTATGTGTGTGCATGCATGCACACGTATGTGTGTGTATGTGTATATTTACCTCCATTTTTGAAAAAAAGAGCAAGGGAATGCTTCTTCATCTTGCACAGAACTTTCACCACGATCTGCTCCACTGTGGCGGGGGGATACGTATTCACAATCAGATCGGTGGTGTCCATTAAGTCTGCGTTCTCCAACTTGGCTGCTGTTAGCGGCTCTTCACCTGCGAGGATAGGCTGTTGCAAATGCCTCTTGAACTTCTGGAAGTCGGAGTCCAGCATCTCCTTCAGTGTTTCACTGAGACTGAACTTAAGACCATCCGCATCCATGGTTGATTCCTGAACAGTACACAAACACTAGGATGTTAACGTCTCATCTTCAGTTCTTTTAATGTTTCAGATGTGAAGAGATCAGTGTTTTTTAAGTACTCACATTTTTTACTTTTAGGTAAAAGTATCAATACTGCAATGTAGAGATACTCTATAACAGGTAAAAGTCCAGAATAAAAAATGCACTTGGCAAATTGGCATCAAAATATACTATATATAATGTACCAAAAGTAGAAAGTAGGCTACTCATTATGCAGGCAGAATGTTCCATTTCACAAGTTCAAAATGTATAAAGATCTTTTGAAAATAGTAGAACAAGCTCACAATGCGTTGCATTGCGAAGCATTGTGAGCTTGTAGATCGGCTATTTTCAAATGTTCAAAATGTGTATAAAATGTTTTGTAATAATAATCTACAAAGTATTCTAGTAACTTAAGTAAACAGTGCATTTATATAGCGCTTTTATCCAAAGCGCTTTACATAGATTGTGCATTACATTCACCCAGACATTCACGGGACCAACCTGCTCATCGGGAGCAATTAGGGGTTCAGTGTCTTGCTCAAGGACACTTCGACATTACATCTGGGGTAGCCCCCCAGCCCGGGATCGAACTGGGAACCTTGCGGTTACCAGTTTACTCTACCCGGCCACTCTACCCCTGAGCCACTGCCGCCCATGGAGTAAAAGTAGGCCTACAATATTTTCCTCTGAGATGTAGTGGGGTGGAAGTAAAAGTATTGACATTTGTAAATACTGAAGATTGTAAAATACCTCAAAATTGTACTTAGGCTAAGTACAATACTTGAGTAAATCTACTTAGTTACTTTACACCACTGGAAGAGATTTAACACAAACTTGAGTTGAAGTAATGTACATCAGGGACAACACGTTAATGTACATTTCTATATGCCAGTGTTAACCCGATTTGGATTAATTACTTATTCTTTCTTTCTTTACATACAGTATCGTTGCTGTCGGGCAGAAACCTCTTATCTCCGTATATTAACTTTCCATGATTTTTTTTTTTTTAGTTTTTCTGCGAATGAAGGCCCTAATTCATAATACTACAGTGTCACACAAAAGTAGCCGATCTACACGCTCAAAACGCATCACTATGCGACGCGTTTTGAGCTTGTAGGTCTGCTATGGTTGCTATTTTTGAATTTGAATCCTGAAACGTAACGGTTTTGGACATAATGAGGGTTCCACCCGACAGCAATGATATATATAACATGGTTCAGTGAAAGTGAAAGCAACGCCATGTAGAATAAACACAGTAACTGTAGGTAGAATGTTACATTAGTTCAGTGGTTCTCAACCTTTTCAGGCCGCGACTCCCCAAAAAAATCCTATTTGTACTGGAGACCACCCAAAATAATCATATTTGAACTGGAGACCGCCCAAAATAATCATTGTGAAATCAAGTGAAAATCCCTTTAACAACTGAACTCTCTGAATTCATACAAAAGGTAGCAGTCTTTCTATACTGTACAGTGAATATCTACAGAGCACAATTCAGTTAGTTTGGGTGATTATTCTGTTGTCAATAAACAAACCTTAATGATGTGTCCTTCACAGTATTTTACTGTTGAGAGATTCCACAAGGTGTCCACTAGATGGCGTACCTTAACCTCCTGAGAGAAAGACAGAGAACATAGGAGAGAGGGGTAAGGAAGACACACAAACATAAAACACATTACAAATATAAACTGTATGGAGGAAATGGCTGATATTCTTAGTGTCCCTATCCCCACTTCAATAAATTAGAACAGCATTGACCCTAAATTACCCTATGAGTACACACACACACACACACACACACACACACACACACACACACACACACACACACGTATTTGAAGCTGTTTGATGGTGTGTTACCAACATAACAATAAAGTCAACTCCCAAACACGTCTGCTTTACAGCAGATCAGGCCATTTCCCAGAAACCATGAACTCGCACATAGTGAAAGTGAAAGTATGAAGCTGCCCACCTTGTTAAAAAGATGACCCATTTATGTTCTCTCTGCCTCCATTTCAGACAAGTTAGGTACACATCCTGACTACACTGTGTGAACAGCTCATGGATGAAACTTACACTACACTACACACACACACACACACACACACACACACACACACACACACACACACACACACACACACACACACACTAGCGCTGTTTCCTAAACAATTAACACAATAACGTAAAATTATGATGTTTTCAGTAATATTGTTCTTGCTGTTCTACATACTGCCAACCATGTGAAGAAATCACAGATTGATCACATTTTACCTTTGCGTTTATATGAAATATCCGAGACTATTAAGATGGATCTGAACATATTGCTAGTTTGACCACTTCAAACGCTCTAATCATAAAATAACAACCGAAAATTGATAGATAGATGCGACGCATTGAGAGCTTGTAGATCGGCTATTTTCGCTGCACAACATGCTTCCATAGAAGACATGCTGTCTTCCATGGAATCCAAATGACTTAAATCAGTCATGGCGACTGACTTGGAACTTTTATCCATGACTCACTCACTCACTCACTCAACTTTATTTATAAAGCACATTTCAAACAACCACAGCTGCCACAAAGTGCTGTACAGTGCATAGGTAATAAGTAAAACAGTAGCTAAAAACACAGTATACAATGACAACACACAAAACAAGAAAAACTGAGGGGGGGGGGGCAGCACAGGGTCAGAGGTCTCATGCTATGTTAAAAGCCAAAGAATAAAAGTGCGTTTTAAGAGAGGATTTAAAAATGGCCAGAGAAGGGGCTTGCCTAATCTGCAGGGGAAGGTCGTTCCAGAGCTTGGGGGCCGCGACCGAAAAAGCTCTGTCCCCTCTAAGCTTCCGCTTCGCCCTCGGAACCTCCAGCAGCATCTGGTCAGCTGACCTGAGGGAGCGGGCAGGAGAGTAGGGGTGGAGGAGCTCAGAGAGGTATGGGGGGGCGAGACCACTTAATGATTTAAAGGTCAGAAGCAGAACCTTGAACTGGATTCTAAAGTGCACGGGCAGCCAGTGGAGAGAGGCGAGGATGGGAGTTATATGCTCTCTCTTGCGCGTGCCAGTTAGAAGACGGGCAGCAGCATTCTGTATTAACTGGAGGCGTGCAAGGGAAGATTGACTGGCTCCAATATAGAGGGCGTTACAGTAATCCAGCCGAGAAGTAATAAATGCATGGATTACTGTTTCAAAGTGCTGTGTGGTTAAAAAGGGTTTTACTTTGGCCAGCTGTCTCAAGTGAAAAAAGCTAGACTTCACCACTGAACTAATTTGGCGATCTAACTTAAACTCATTGTCCATTTTAAAACCCAGGTTGGAGACTGTTGGCTTCACAAACTGAGCCAGGGGGCCTAGATCAAATGGAGGGGGGTTACAAGAACCATTTGGGGCAAACACCACCACCTCAGTTTTCTTTTCGTTAAAGCTAAGAAAGCTTAGGGCCATCCAGGCTTTAATGTCGTCCAGGCAAGAGAGAAGAGCTTTAGGAGCAGCGTCTTTCTTCTTCAGGGGGACGTAGATCTGGCTGTCATCAGCATAAAAATGGAATAGAATGCCATGTTTCCTGAGGATAGACCCTAGCGGCAGGAGATATAAAGAGAAGAGCACCGGAGCTAAAATTGAGCCCTGTGGAACACCATAGGACAACGGAGCCGGGGAGGATTCTGAGCCAGCGGCGCTGACAGACATGGTTCTGCCTGTCAGGTAGGACCTGAACCACCCTAGCGCAGTGCCACAGATACCCACTAGGTGCTGCAGACGCCACAGCAGGACGTTGTGGTCCACTGTGTCGAAAGCAGCCGTCAGGTCCAACAGGACGAGAATGACATAGTCGCCCGCATCATTTGCTAGGAGGATGTCATTAAATACCCTTACTAGGGCGGACTCGGTACTATGCCGGGTTTTAAAGCCAGACTGGAAGACCTCAGGGATATTATGCTCCTCTAGAAAAGACTGGAGCTGGGCATAAACAACCTTCTCTAATATCTTAGAGATAAACGGCAATTTAGATATGGGCCGGAAATGAGCCAACACAGTGGGGTCGAGGCCTGGCTTCTTAAGCAGTGGTTGCACTACAGCATGTTTAAAACATGTGGGAACAAGACCAGAAGAGAGACTGCCATTTATGATGTCTAGTACCATGTGTGCTATGCTGGGGAAAACCTCTTTAAAGAGGCGGGCCGGGATGACGTCGTGAGGTGAACCTGAGGCCTTCATGTGGCTGACTACATCCTCCAAAAAGGACAATGTTACAGGTTCGAAAGAGCTGAGCACGGCGGGACATGGGACACAAACAGAGGGGTCAGAGGCAGGAGCAGAGATGAGGGCCCTTGTATTTACCACCTTGTCAATGAAAAAGTGCAGGAAGTCATTACAAATGTCAGGTGATTCAAAACAGACGGGCTGAGCGATATTAAGAACAGAGTCAATAGTTTGATATAGTACACGTGGATTAAGACGGTTAGACTCAATGATATTCGCTAGGTGATCTCTTTTTGCCTCTTTGACAGTGTTCTGATAGGAGAGCCAGGATTCCTTTAAAATCTGAGAAGAAACCTGCAGCTTGTCCTTCTTCCATTTACGTTCTGCTTTTCGGCACTCCTGTCTAGCTGCACGGGTTCTGTCATTAAACCAGGGCTCGGGCTTTGCCCTGGGCAACTTGGATTTCAATGGGGCCACAGAGTCCATTATGGTCCCACACGAGGAGTTAAACCAGGAGCATAGTTCCTCTATGGGAACAGCCGAGACAGACGGGACACACAGCTGTTCAAAGGCAGCTGAAAAGCGACTAGCAGTGCGGGGGTTAAGAGTCCGACAGAGTCTAGCAGGAGCCCTAGAACTAATCTCAGTACAAGAGAGAACAACATCAAACAGAACAGAGCTATGATCAGAGAAAACAGTATCACAGATCTCTAGGTTAAGTATAGGCAGCCCATACGAGATAACGAGATCTAACGTATGTCCACGTTCATGGGTGGGACCAGACACATTCTGCACCATGTTAAACGATTCAATAAGGTTTAGGAAGTCCTTCACCATCGGTTTGTCAGGGCAGCAGACATGTATATTCAGATCCCCGAGAATCAACACTCGATCATAGTTGGGCAATATTCCAGCCAGGAAATTGGAGAAATCAGTCACAAAATCCTTGTTATATTTAGGGGGTCGATAAATGAGTGCGCACAAAACAGGCTCAATACGACCCACCTCAAACACTGTCACTTCAAAACTGGAGAAAGAAACAGGGCATTGCTTGCATTTGATATCATCCTTATAGATGACCGCTGTTCCCCCCCCCTGCCGACCCGAAGGGCGCGGGGTGTTGAAGTAGGAACAGCCGGCCGGCAACAGTTCAACGAGAGCGCTGCACTCACCCGCCGCCATCCACGTCTCTGTCACACAGAGGAGATCCAGGGCGCTGGAGCTGAAGAAATCCCTCAGGATAAACGTTTTGTTTGTCAGCGATCTGGCATTCACCAGGCCAATCCTGACAGGAGCTGGAGCCTTTGATCCGGAGGAAATAGGAGCGCGGGTCAGCGACCGCAGATTGCGGGGATTCACCCCGCGTCTCCCGGGCCGAGGAGCACAGGGGCGGCCAGGCTGGAATAGCACCTCCAGGCTGGCAACCGGAGCGAGGCAGGTCGCGCTGGGGTCCCAGAGTCGTTGCGGCAGGGCGGATGGAGACGATAATCCAGGTTTCACGTAAGAAAAGGACGAAAAGCATGCCAGGGCTTTCAGTTTCACCAACTTGCCGCTCCGTTTGCCACGGCGGCGGAGCCGTTTCCTCCTAGGCGGCGGGGGCGCGACTCGGAACAGATGAATCGGGATTCCTGTTAGGAGCGGCGGCACGGTTTTTTGTCCATTGTGGCAAAATGAACCACTAAACATGGCATTTTTTCGGATGTCCAGGAGGGATTGGCGATCGTACACCAGCAGAGACTTAATCTGAACAGTGCCAAGGCTTAGACACAGCAGGAACACAAACCAAAACGAGAGCAGTAGACGAGCAGCCAAACACACTGGCGCCATCTTCCTCAGAGCGTCTAGCGTCTAGCGTCTAGCGTCTAGCGTCTCCCACATCTTAGCCAGCAGCCAGTCATCTGTCAGTCATCATGACAGCCTCAGCGTCAGTCAGCCCATTTCCCTGCAAAAGGACCTTGACAAAAAGCTACTTCAAAGTGCACCAGGCCTTGCCTGCTGCCCGCTCACCTCATCCTCATGGAACCTAGTCTATGACAAATGCTCTCTATACCCAATCGTACCTTATCTATACTGTACACATGCAAAGTGTAACATGTGCCAGGCTCTGTCAGTCTAACTGGTTGGCCATACATCCGTTAACACCTGTTAACCGCTGCGTAGTGTTCTCCTATTGCTGGGAAGAAGGGACTCGGACCACAAACAAGTAGTTGCTGGTTGCTCTTATTTTCTTTTTACTGGCAGTGGAATGGTGACACTGTACAGTCATGTGACTCATACGGAAATATAAACACAACTCTGCGAGTGAGCTACACACAAGGAACCCTCCTCCTCTCAGTGAATGCAGCACATTGCATTCTTATTAACTTACATCACATTACATTACGGTAATTTAGCAGACGGTTATATCCAAAACGACTTACAATAGGCCTAAGTGCATCAAACATAGGTAGGCAAGGAAATGACTAATCACCATAAGTATTAAGTGTGCATTCTCTTCTAAAACAAGCAACTAAGAGTATACCTAGCGCTAAGGTAGAAGTGCAATATATCAGCATACTTTCTTAGATCTTAGACAAATAGGAAAATCGAATGAGCAAGAGCTAAAACTCATATTATCAACAGCAAAAGTGCATTTCAGTATTATATGAAACCCGATGTAACATGTAGTACAAAGACAATACAATTAACCACACAGCAGTTCCAACATACCAAACGCAATCAATGCAAGATGTAAACACGTAACAGAAACAAAATGAACATACCGGTGCATACAGTCATACAAAAATATACAACAGAACTCAGATCAGCTACACTAGGAACCCTCCTGTATAGTGGGAAACTTGACTACTATAGGAGTTGCAAAAGTGCATTTAACAACTTTGTAATTGACCATAAGATACCTCTGCATATTCACACGTTTACTAGTAGCATTTATGATTGCATATTGTTGTGTAAAACTACTTACAAAACAACATAAAAACGTTAACTCTGACAGAGAAAAGAAAGCATACCTCCTCTCAGTGAATCCAGCATGTATTGCTGTGGGTGGGGTGTGTGTGTGCAAGCAGAGAGGAGTTTCCCCAAGTTCACAGGAAGTTCAGAAGGGGGGAGGTTCTTTCAACATTCACGTCTCTCTCACAATGATGTCTGCTTCCACATTATGCTTTGCTCCGCTCATTCAAACGTCCAGTGTGGCTGAAAAGTGGCATTGTGGCAAAGCTTTTCCTGTCCCGATACACAAACTCGCAGAGAGCTAGAATAAGGTGTGTGTGCGTGTGCGTGTGCGTGTGTGTATGTTTGGTGTGTTTTACACATAGTCCATCGTAGGTGTAAAGTCCTCTGTAAAACAGTGATTTCATGGCACACTATTTGGATAAATTGGAGGATGTAAGGGAGTTGATTAAACCGGCTGTTTTGCATTGCCAATGTGTTCCATGACAGATTACACCCCTTCGAAATATATGATGACATTTAAACTTGTGCTTTAATTTACAGTACCTCAGTATCTCCACTCATGGTCAATGATTTACCGTGTGTGGAGATAGTGAGGTTTACTGGCTTCTGCTTTGAGAAACCCTGGTCTAGAAACTAGGAGCACTTTAACGCAATTAACGCTCGCCCCAAAACACCCTTGCCCCCAATTGTTTTCGCAGACTGCTCACCCCCAGTGATTCTTGTATTCGTTAAGGTTAAGGTTAAGTTTAGGAATAATAGTTTTAGGCCTAGTAAAACTAGGCCTAAAACCTCAGTAAAACTGAGGTTACGTTTAATTCAATTCAATTCAGCAGAGACCCGACAGTCCCAGTCTGAGCAAGCAATTTTGCGACAGTGGCAACGAAAAACTCCCCCTTAACTGTAAGAAACGTCAGGCAGACCCTAGGCTCTAGGGTGGACGGCCTTCTGCCTCGACCGTGTCGGGGGGAGAAGAAGTTTAGGAATAAGGTTAAGTTTAAGCATAGTTTTACTGAGGTTACGTTTAGGAATAAGGTTAGGTTTAGCCATACTTTTACTGAGGTCAAGTTTGTAAAACACATAATCGACTGGTTGTTTAAAACCGGACTCAAGGCCTAACTGGGTTGTAAGGCCAGCTAGTCGTCCTTTTATACGTGATCCCTCCGTGATCAACTGGTTTGTAAGGCCAGCTGATCGCCCTGATATAGGTGATCCGTGATTAACTGGTTTGTAATTGCCAGCTAATCGTCCTGGCACTCTGGAGAGAGTTAAGATGATCTTCGAGCGTCGCTTAGGACACTCCATTAACCAGGGCATCCAGGGCCCTTTATACTGTTGGCTGTGTACCCTGATGTCACTACGGTGATGTCAGGTAGTGTCAGGCATATCCATATATGGAGCGGGCTATGTCAGGGCGGATTCAGACTGGGTCCGATTGATTCGAAGCGTTCCCGAGTACGGTTGGCCTCTCGCAGATGGCCAGTATTCACATTGGCCAAGATTCTTGCGCACCCGAGACCATTTAATTTAACAGTAATGGTAAATATGTGCCTCATGGGGGCGCTGTTGACTATGGGGCTTTGGGAGATACAGAATGTTATTCACAGAAGAAGACTATTCTTCTTCCCTTGTCAGAGTTTAAAGTGAATAATAAAGTTTGACTGTGTTCCTGACGTTATCTTGAGTTATTATAATAACAGAACAACAATACATAACAGAACAACAATACACAACCAAAGCAGTGTGTGCATTGGTCTTTGAAACCTCAAAATGTAACGTCGTCTCTCGCGTCTGTTATTATCAATATGATAGTCATGTCACTGATACATCCTTGGTATTTTATCAGTGACGTCACAGACTAATCCTTGGTATATTTATCCTTATATATACGTTCGCTACACATGTGTTTTTTGTTTAATATTTTTCACGGCTCGCGCAACTCAAACACTAGCGGGATTATTGTCTCCGCCAGGCCGAAAGGCATGTCGAGAGAGTATGTTTTGCCCCCTGTCCGTCCGTGTGTCCGTCCGTCCGTCCGTGTGTCCGTGTGTCCGTCATTCTGTGTACAGCTAATCTCCGGCACCGTTGGCTTGATCGCAGTGAAACTGTGCACACACAGTCCCTCTATGCCAGAGCAGAACCTCTGCCCCAAATTTTTCAAATTAGCCTTTTATAGCGCCACCAGGAGGCCGCTTTTTGCAAAACACATTTCTTGACAGTACTCCTACAGATTTTATCCAAACATCACGCAAATCAGTACACAGTATCTCTATAGTCATGTGATCAACACGGATCTGTCCAATTTTCCATATTTCATCCTGATTGGCTAAGGTTGGCTTCCAAAGTTTGCAGGATTGCTCCGTTTTCAACAAAATGCCTCAAATCATGAACGCAGCTTGCGATTTCCGTGAGATTTCACACGCACATTCCCACTAGGCCGAGGAAGAAATGCCACTTGAAAATGTTCAAATCAACCTCATGGTCGCGCTATAAATGGACGATTTGTGTTTTTAACTATAACTGCACCGATCTGCATGAAACTTTGCACGCACACTCCCTAGAGACCAAGGAAAAACAACTGACCAGCATTTTTCACATTTGCCTTTCATAGCACCACCAGGAGGCAGACTTATGTAAAACACATTTTTTGATATTAAGCCTTCAGAATGTATCCAAATTTCACGCACATCGGTACACTTGATCTCTTTAGTCATGTGATCACGATGGATCTTTTAAAATTTTCATATTCCATCCTGATTGGTTAACATTGACATCTAAAGTTTGCAGGAGTGGCCCGTTTTGAACAAAATGCCACAAATCATGAATGCAGTGTCCGATTGTGGTGACACTTTGCATGCACATTCGCACTACATTGAAGAACAAATGTCACCCTTTTAACATTGCCCTATTATAGCGCCACCAGGAGGCCAATTTTGCAACACTTTTCTTTTTTATATTACTCCTACAAATTCAAACATCATGCAAATCGGTAAACATATAGTCAAGTGATCAAGATGGTTCCGTCCAATTTTTCATATTCCATCCTGATTGGCTAATTCCGAACATTGCTGCCCCACAATAACCTACCTGACCTGGCGGAGACCTGTGCTCCGAGGAGCACTTTTTCTAGTTATTTCTTGTCAACATTCAAGTAGAACTATGAGAAGGTATAACCCAGCTAAAATAATGCGTCATTATAAAAATATATAAATGATATGATTAGCAGTCCACTTCCTTCTCTTGGTACGGATGGATTCACACTGCCGCGTTCCGTTCCCGAGTCCGCACTGCTCCGCAGCAATCGGACCCGAGACTACCTCCCCAGGTGGTTTCGGGTACGGTACGGTGATGCGTTACGGGGAACGGTTCGCTACGTTCACACTACCACAACATCTGCCATGTGGTCCGGGGTGCGCACCCGGGACCATAGTCTGAATCCGCCCTCAGTTATGCCCAAATCTGGGACTATGATGTCAGTCCTGGATGTTTCGGTTATCTCCATATATGGAGTTTCCAGGAGGGGTTTTCTGATGTCAGAGCTTGGTATGTTAGGAATCTCCGTTTATAGCCGTCTAGGAGAGATTCCATGCTGTCAGACTTCGTAGGTCAATCGTCTCCATTTATGGGAATCTCCATAATATGGCTACTGCTGGCAAGTATGCCCTGAACGTTCGCAACATTAGGAATAGAGGGTATGCGCATGCTTAAAGTGAATGGCACATCGAGTGGCAAAGCGAGTGGCAAAGCAACATGCAAAGTGAGTTTAACATTGTTTAATGTTGTTTAATGCAAACAGATATGACTTTTCTGTTTGGATGCATGGCTGTCAAGGCCAGAAAGTATTGTTTTGACACTCAGTAGGCATTCCTGCATAACTTCCGGGTTTGATTATGATGTCACACACATACCCTCTATAAGGTTAGGTTTAGGCATAGTTTTACTGAGGTTAAGTTTAGGAATAAGGTAAGCTTTAGGCATAGTATTATTGAGGTTACGTTTAGGAATAAGGTTAGGTTTAGGCATAGTTTTACTGAGGTTACGCTAAGGAATACCTACAATCAATTACATAGAATCCATAGAAACAAACATTTAAATATGTATCCCTTTAAAGGCATACATTAAGATACACAGATATCACATCATACAACCCACAGAAATCTTAGATGGCACGCCACAGGAGGAGGCTGGGGAGGAGGAGGGCGTTTGATGACAGACAGCTGCAGGAACAAAGCTGTGACTAATGCTGAGCATTAAGAGTGAACCGTTTTCTGCTTAAACATACCGCCTAAATGAACCATTAGATTGAGGGTGTATTTGTTAGGTTGGCAGCGAATGAGAATGAAGGGAGATGCGTGAGGTTGAACGTGGAGACGTGGGGCTGAGCGTTTACATCTCCTGCCTACCGTGCCTACCGTAACTATGTCACGTGTACATGTAGTTTGTTTTTGTAGTGTGCTTGTTTAACTTTTTAAAATTCTTTTTAACTGGGTTTAGCTGACCTTTGATCTGAATTTTATTCCTTTCACCGTTTTATTATTATTAGTCTAGGACCTGGCTAAGATATGTATGCACTTAATTTAGGAGAGAATATCTCAACTGTTCTTGGCTAATATGACCCCAGGGAACAACTTAGGAACTGTGACAAATTCTTTATCCGGGACGAAATACCCGAAAATTACCTTTTTTTTAAATGACCATAACCGGTGCAATACTTCCAACATGGCTCTATCTGCTAAACCGTTGGAGCTACAGATTTACTGAGGTGCTCCAAATGTTCAGAATACTTATGTTTAGGGTAACATTAGTAAAGTGTAAAATGTGTAATTTGATATTTGACAGAACAGCTAAAAGAAACGTATTACAGTTCAGGGCCATAGGGATATTTTTGCGCAAATCAATTGTCCCTCTAAGAGCACCACATTTGTCCCAGATGTAACCCAGGGCATGCTCTAATGATTTAGCAAGGGCGCCCGAGCCAGCGACCTTCAGGGTCATCATAGTGGCCAAATCCAATATGGCCGCCACCTGACAACGTTTTTGGCTATAACATTTGAACCATATTTTGAGCTATGAATGCAAACTTGGTGTCTAAATCATGTTTTTTGACAATTATAAACATGTTTTAATGCTTATATTTATGATATAATCTATCTAGAGGACACTAATTTGATTATCACAAATATGGCCACTATGTTATGAAACAACCAATGTATCTTACAATGTAATTTTATTGAAACAAGAATGATTTAACAGTAGAACTAATTCCTATGATGATAGCCTATCATCAGAGGAATTAGTTCTACTAGGCCTACAGCTACAGCTAATACAGTATGTTCAACAATGCTCAGCATAAAATGTACGTGTACGTATGTGCGTGCGTGCGTGTGTGTGTGTGTGCAGTATGTATCAGTTATTGCAGAGCTGTTCTGTTGTTGTAGTAACACCAAGACACATTCCTAGCAACGATTTGTTTTCTCCAGTTTGATCTTAACTCATTCCTACATGGTATAGTGGCCATATTTGTAATAAGCAAGTCAGAGTGCTCTAGATGGATTCAATCATAAATATGAGCATTCCAATGTATTTCTAATGCTCAAAAAGCATAAAGTAGACACCAAGTTTGCCAAAAATGACAAAGATTAAAGGTATATTTGGCAACATTAAGCCTATATTTGAAAAATACCTCTATATATATATTTTGCACTTTTTCCCCTCTATCAGCCACTATATAATGATGCTGGGGTGTTTTCCTGCATTGAAAAACACTCCTCTTTCTGAAATCCGTATTTTCCCTACTATTTAGGTTACACATCCGGGTATCCGGTCCGTAAATTAACGCACGCATGTGCGCATCCGTGCGCGTCCGTGTCCGTGTGGACTTTTTACTTTCGGTTTTAAAATGCTCTCAAACTTTGTTTTTGATGCACATAATTTACTTTTCAGACAGCGTTTGGATAGTCATATATGTGGTCAATTTGTCATGAAAGAGCCTATTTTTAAAAAAAAAATCAGAGAACCGGCAGGGGCGGGCAGTTCCGCGAATTGTATCCGAATAAAGTAACCTATATTCGGCATGGACGGTTTAGAAGTCTCCTTAACTCTATGGAAGTCCTCCGTGCGACACCCCCTGGTGGTCGGGGAAACGAACTGCTGGATTTTTTTTCTTTGTTTATCTCTGAATCGCCTACAATCCCTTTAAGGTAAGTGAAACAAAATTGCAAAACTAATATTTATTTGAAATAGGCAAAATAGAGGTCCAGTCACACCCAGTCATAAAGATAAGCATTCCAACATGTTTCTAATTGTCAAAAAACTTGATTTAGACATCAAGTTTGCTCAATTATAGCTCATCTGGTTCAAAAGCTTTAGCCAAAACCTTTTTCAGGTGCTGGCCATATTGGATTTGGCCACAATGATGACCCAGAGCATTGCTGGCTCAGGTACCCTTGCTAAATCATTAGAGCATGTCCTGGGTTACATCAATTTAGGTGCTTCTTCTAGACTGATTCACACAAAAGTATTCCTATAGCCCTGGACTGTAATATGTTGGCAGTTTCTTTTGCGTAGCTGTTCTGTCAGAAAATATCAAATTAGAAATATTACACTTTACTATGTTTCCCTAAACATAAGTATTCTGAACATTTTGAGCACGTCAGTAAATCTGTAGCTCCAACGGTTTAGCAGATAGAGCCATGTTGGACGTAGTGCACCGGTTATGGTCATTTTAAAAAGGGCGTGGTCATTTTCGGGTATTTCGTCCCGGATAGAGAATTAGTCACAGTTCCTAAGTTGTTCCCTGGGGTCATATTAGCCAAGAACAGTTGAGATATTCTCTCCTAAATTAAGTGCATACATATCTTAGCCAGGTCCTCTACTATATAGTTTTGTTGTTCATATTGAATGCACTTATTGTAAGTCGCTTTGGATAAAAGCGTCTGCTAAATGACTGTAATGTAATGTTCTTTGTTTTTGTTGCACTGTGAGAGTTGGTTCAAATATAAAGTGCGTTACGGTAACATATCCTGTTGATGGACTCTCTGGCCACTCCTAAATCCCATGCAGTCTTCTCTTTAACTTGAACCTCATAGTGAAATAGTAAGATTATTCTTTATGCCTCCATAATTCACTTGTTTTCCATCCTCAGACAGGATGAGAGGGATGTGCTATATCAGGGTCCAGAGCTTCTCTTCTTTAACTCAGTGATTTCCTTTTCCAGCTCTTTAATGAAGAATTTATCCTGTTCCTCTGTTTTCAGATTTTCAATAATCAGCAAGGAGCTGCATACTGCTATCTGTGTCTGCTATCTTTTGGTCTGTGTCTAACTTGCTGAGCTCCAGTGAGTGTTTGACCTCCTGAATCTTCAGTTGTCTCTCCCGGATCATCTGCTGAACTTCAGCCTCTGTCTTTCACAGCTCAGCCTTCTTTCCTTCCAGAGATACAATTTGATGTAACTTGTGTTCTGACTCGTGCAGAACTGACAAACATGTGGTCAGGTCAGTTTTACTGAACAGCTCCAGAGGTCTCTCGTGTTTCTTACACGAGAGACAAAAAATGTCTTCCAGGTTCTTTACAGGATCAATTAGTTTGTGTCGCTTTAACACTGCAAATCTCTGATGAGGCTCCAATGGTGAGTCTCACAGTAGGAGATCAGACACACCAGGCAGGACTTCAGGGCTTTGTGCTTGGTCTCAATACAGACGTCACAGGAGACTTCATCCGGTTCAGCAGGTTGCTGCTGTGACATCCTGAACTGATCAACCAGCTTAGATATCAAAGTATTGACAAAGACCTCTGGTCTGCTATAGAAGCCTTTCTTACATAGTGGACACTGGAAGATTTTACTAGGAGTCCATATTGTGGACGCATCATTAGTATGCCAGTAACGTGTGATACAGGCTTTGCAGTTGTTGTGTCCACATTGAGTGGTGACTGGATCAGTGAACACATGACAGATAACTGCACTTCAGACAAGAGAATGTTTGCAGAAGCAATTTCCAATCACTTGAGAACAAAAGTGAAAGTCGAGTCACATACATTGTATCAGACCACGACACACTGACATCACGTACAATGTCGTCACAGAGATGCGAGCGTATAGAGCACTGAAGTCTGATTTTTGGAACACAGTTCTTATATGAGGCGATCTAAGATTCCCCAATATCAACACAAAAAGTAAAGCCACGATCCTGCGGAAAAGCACCCTCTACTGGCAGTGACGTCAGACTTCGGTGCTCTATTGCCCATACTGTATGGGCAAGTGTCAGCAAAGCCGATTGAGAGACAGACAGACAGACAGACAGACAGACAGACAGACAGACATACAGACACACACACAGTCACCCTCATCATGCTGGTATTTATCCCAAAGATCAGGAAGTATGCAAAGCAACAGAATATACGGTTAAAGGGCCGTTCACACTGAGCACTATAACTATAAAAGTATAGTTTGAAAAATTGTCAAGTGGATGGCAGAGTTCACACCAACTATAAAATAGTTATCTTTATAGTTATAGTGCTCAGTGTGAATGGCAGTTACCCCGCAGATCTGCTATTTTAATTGAGGCCCCTGAGTGATCCTGGTCAACCAAGTATGGTGTTGTTGTTGTGCAGCAACACTGACACGATCCCCTGCAGGCTTCCCATCCCACCCATGAGGACCACGCAGTCAAGCCAGAGTCACTGTTGCTGCCAGTTGAACCTGAGTCTGCGGTGGTGGTGAGTGTTTTCCCTCTTATCGTCAACATAACCTGCAAAAAGAACAGAACCAGAAACCACATTTCTACAAACAAATAATATATGGATTTGGATTTGTTAGTTTTTCAGTCTCCCTCTCTGTACATGCACATTGCCTTCTTTTAGACTTGCATAATCAGTCACGGTCACATCATATTGTTCCATAAAAAGGGTACAATTCTCATTTTCACTGTAATGATGAATTCACGCGTGCATGGCTCACTGCCATGTACACATGTGTATATATATTACAGGGAAATTGGCATTCCAGGAAAATTGAAAGGGGAGCGCTTGTTTTCACCGCCCCCCAGGCAATTCTGTAGACCCAACGCTAGAGGGCAATGCAAGCCAGACATGAGCCCCACACCACACACGCACGCATGCACACGCACACACGCATGCGCACACACGCATGCGCACACACACACACACACACACACACACACACACACCCGCGAACAGCCTTATTCCATGCAGTTGAAGCACAAGGGGGCGAGCAGGCGGGGCTGGCGGGCTATGTTAGTGCAGTGAGTGGCAGTTGGGGCAAACCATAGAGGGGCAAACGCAGTCCCCACAACATCATTTACGATTCTGTGCCTATCGGTACATAACTCGGACGGCGCTTGGTCGACTAGCAGACCATCGTCGTCGTCGCGGGCACTCGCGCCTGGAGGCGCTCGGGCGCGACGCCTCGGCCTCAAGGTCTGCTGAGTCGGCGCGCCTCCGTCATGGTCCAAAACTATACTTTATCGGCGAAAAAAAGTAGTCCGCGGTTGTTTGAAAAAGTAATGTCCCAGGTGGGAGTCAAACCCAGACTCCCAGTGGTAGTGAATGGGGAGTCCAATGATTATCGAAGTGTGCCACTGAGGCCAGTATGTATGTATATTCATGTTGTCGTCGTCGTCCTCGCATCAAAGCCCCGCCTCGCAGCCCCGCACCTAAAAACAATCGCTCCCCTTTCAATTTCCCTCGAATGCCAAGTTCCCTGTGACATATATGATCAATAAAACTTAAAAGCCAAAACGTAAGTTGGTGAGTGCTACCATCTTTGGATGTATGATTTCATTCTGAAAAGGCGTGTCCAACTCCTCCATAGTTAACCCATGGTAAGAAAACTTGAAAGTAGGCTAAATCTGATCATTGCTGAACTGAATTTATATGCCACTGTCAACAGTGTTCTCACCGAAAGCCAGGTAAGAATTTTCTTCAGGAATTGATATTTTCTGACTATCTTAAGTACACTCAATTGTGACATTTTCTGGGCTGTGGAATAAGGGATGAGTAACACTGTTATTAATTGGCTCAGGGTTTGTTGTTGCGGACAAAGCAGTCAAGCACAAGGCAACACAGGTTTTCAAAACTAAAAATTTGATTTATCTTCCCAAAGGTTCAAATAACCAACAGCATCTAAATAAACAAGTTATATGGCCCTTAAAAGAGGTCAACTAAACATAACTCTACTAACTAATTGATACTTAACAAAACAAGTTGTGAGCTCAACTGTTGTTTGAGCTCACCTTAGTCTAGTATTACATGATTGATTTTATCATGATGATTTATCATCATGATCCACTACACGGTCCACTACACGGTCCACTACACGGTCCATCCCTTGTCGTGGGGTGGTGGCTTGAGTGCCTCAGTGACCCAGAGAGCTATGCCAGCGGGTGCATGGGCACCTGGCAGGGTCACCCATGCTGGACAGGTCAAAGGGTAGAGGTGAGACAAATTGGACCAACCTCACCCAGAGGTTAAATGGGTTTGCGTAGGGCCAACAACCCTACCTGGAAAAAAAATAAGTTACAAAAGCATCTACGAAAATTCAAAACCAACTCGACCTGGGAAAGGAAGGGCTCCCACACAGGAGGCTCATGACGTCGTGCAGTGAAAGCCGAAAGGAAGCTGTAAGGCCGACCCCCCTCCTAACCCCCAGGAAAACCACCAGAATTGCCACATGGAACATCAGGACGATGTACGAAGCGGGGAAGACAGTCCAGGTAGCACAGGAGATGAGGAACTACAACATCTCTCTCCTGGGCTTGTGTGAGACAAGGTGGCTACAAGCAGGGCAACTGAGACTGACATCTGGAGAGATGGTGCTCTACTCCGGTCATACAGAAGAAGGTGCCCCACACACGGAAGGGGTGGCCCTGATGCTGGCTCCGGAGGCACAGCGCTCTCTCATTGGTTGGGAACCAGTGAACTCAAGAATCATCACCGCCAAGTTCACCACTAAGAAGGACAACATCAAACTATCCATCATTCAGTGCTACGCGCCGACAAACGACACCGAAGACGAGAAGAAAGACGATTTCTATGAACAACTGCACAACCAACTGGTAATAGGAGGCAGCATCTTCCCCCACAAACGTATCCACAAGGCCACATGGAGATCGCCAGATCAAGTTACGGAAAATCAAATAGACCATATCTGCATCAACAGAAAGTTCAGGAGGTCATGGCAAGATGTGCGAGTCAAGAGAGGGGCAGACGTGGCATCAGACCATCACCTCGTGCTGACTGTCATAAAACTACGTCTGAAGAAGTACGCCACAACCACCAGCGCAAGGACCAGATATGACGTCGGACTTCTTAGGAACAAAGAAATACAGAGCAGATTCCAGATCAGCCTTTCCAACAGATAACAGCAACTACAGGAACAGGATGAAGACACAGATGCGGACATAGAGACTCAATGGCAGCACTCAAAAACGTTGTGGCTGGACACCTGCAAAGAAATATTGGGAAAAAAGAAGACAAAACACAAGGAATGGGTCTCAATGGAAACACTCCAGAAACTGAAAGAAAGAAAGGAGAGGAAGAGAAACTGAACACAAGCAAAACAAGATCAGCAAAAGCAAGGGCACAGGAAGAATACACCCAAGCCAATAAAGAGGTGAAGAATAGCATTAAGAAGGATAAAATAGATCACATAGACAACCTAGCCAAACAAGCAGAAACAGCGGCAGGGCAAGGCAACTTGAAAGACCTCTATATGATCACTAGGAAGTTAGCAGGCAAGTTCCAACAGACAGACAAACCGGTAAAAGACAAACAGGGAAACCCACTTACAACAACCGAGGAGCAGCGGAGAAGATGGGCCGAACATTTCAAAGAACTACTGAACCAACCAGCCCCGACAGAGCCAGCGGACATTACACCAGCGGAGAGAACACTTCCAATAAACTGTGATAAACCCAGCAAAGCGGAGATCAGAAAAGCTATCATCTCAACAAAGGACGGAAAATCTGCAGGGCCAGATGAAATACCAGCAGAAGCCATCAAGGCCGACTTGAAGACTGCGGTGGACATGCTTCATAGCCTCTTCACCAAGATCTGGGAGGAAGAAAAGATTCCAGAAGAATGGAAAGATGGAATCATTATCAAACTACCAAAAAAGGGAGATCTCACCAACTGCAACAACTACAGAGGAATAATGCTTCTATCAGTACCGGGAAAAGTTCTCAACAGAATTATACTGGACAGAATGAGTGCAGCAGTTGATCCCATGCTTCGAGACCAGCAGGCAGGCTTCCGGAGCAACAGATCTTGTACGGACCAGATCGCCACCCTGCGCATCATCATCGAGCAATCCATCGAATGGAACTCCCCATTATATATAAACTTCATAGACTATGAAAAAGCCTTTGACAGCGTGGATAGAGAGACTCTGTGGAAACTGTTGAGGCATTACGGTATCCCAGAGAAAATCATCACCCTGATTCAAAACACCTATCGAGGAACGTCATGCAAAGTTTTACATGCAGGCCAACTGTCAGAGAGTTTTGAGGTCAAGACTACTGGTGTGCGTCAGGGATGCCTTCTATCACCCTTCCTCTTCCTCCTAGTCATAGACTGGATTATGAAGACCACCACAAAAGGAACGAAGAACGTCATACAGTGGACCCTATGGACACAACTGGATGACCTCGACTTTGCTGATGACCTGGCTCTCCTGTCACACAACTACAACCAGATGCAGGACAAGACAACTAAGCTGGCAAATACATCCCTTGAGACCGGGTTGAGAATAACGAATGATCAACACCTCTACCAACAACACAGTCACAGTAGGTGAGGAATCCATACAGGAAGTCCACTCATTCACTTACCTAGGCAGCATCTTAGATAGGCAGGGCGGCACAGACAGCGACGTCACAGCCAGAGTAGGCAAAGCCAGAGCAGCCTTCATCATTCTGAAGAACATCTGGTCCTCCAAATGACAACCAAAGTGCGGCTCTTCAACTCAAATGTAAAATCCGTCCTTCTCTACGGTTCAGAGACGTGGAGAATGGCGAAAAGAACATTGCAGAAGATACAGACTTTTATAAACAGCTGTCTGAAACACATCTTTGGGATCAGGAGGCCAAACAAAATTAAGAATGAGGAACTATGGCTGAGAGGAAGACAGGAACCAGTAGAGAATCAGATCCTGAGACGAAAGTGGGGGTGGATAGGCCACACCTTGAGGAAACCGACAACCAGCACTACACGCCAGGCCCTGACTTGGAATCCCCAGGGGAAGCGGAAGAGAGGGCGGCCTAAGAACACCTGGAGGCGGGACACTGAGGCGGAGCTCAAGAGACAAGGAACCAGCTGGGGGAGGCAGAAAGGACAGCCCAAAGCCGTGTTGGATGGAGAAGAGTCGTAGATGGCCTATGCTCCACTGGGAGCGATGGGCCTAAGTAAGTAAGTACCTAGGCTACTGTAGCTGACATTACAATTACTATAAATGTAATGTCATCATGAGTCATCTTAAGGCAAGATCAAGTCCGTCAGGAGAAGGCACGCTCAACTCAAGGGGAGTCTTGAGGTGTAGTGGTCTCATACAATTTAACTGGGTGCAGATTCTTGATGATATACAATGAAAGGATTATCCGGATTATACGTTATGCGATTATACGTTTCTAGGTAGACCGCTGCTGCTGTCCAAACCTATTAAAAAGAACTACTCAAGAGAGTGTGGATAATCCTTTCATTGTATCATTGTATATATTAGTTAGTTAGTTAGTTCGGTATGTCCATGTAGGGTACTGTAAGAGATGCCTTTGTTTCAAGGTCTATTACAACAGTGGTACTCAAGCTGTTTACCCCAAATCTACAGTAAGAACATTTTAATTGTAAGACATGATTTGGTTTGATATGGTCTGTGATTTGGTCCACTTTTCCTTTACTGTCTACTGCAATAAAACACTGATCAAAATGACAATTCCTGAACGTCCTCTATTGTATTTACTTATTGTATGGGGAAGATTACTGTAACTATCAAACACTTAGCTGGAGAGGAGACCCCCTCTCGCCAACCTCTGTGGGGTCAACTGTCTACATGCTGTAGTCAACTGGAACTGAAAATATAGTTTGTTTGTGATAGGGTTACATTTTATATATTTATATAGTGAGTCATGTATCAGTTTGTGGGAATATGTAAACAAATAAAATGATTGAAAGAAAGAAAGAAAGGAACTGAAAATATAATTATCCTATATTTTTGTCTGCTTGATCATTACAGTCTTCGACGGAGCCCCGCAGGTCATTACCTCTCTGCTTTACCCAGGCCTCACAACTCCTCTCATGAAGGAAGAACTGTATGTTTTCATGACACTGTTGAGCTTAGCAAAATATATCTATGGCCATTTCTACCCCTCGGAGAAGAGAAACCATGTGCTGGAGAACGTCATCACCTCTATGGAGAAGAGGAACCATGACATGATGAACATGCTCATAGTTCAGCAGTGGATGATGGCCCTGTTAGCATTCCTGGTCCTGCTGCTCATCATGCACAGGTTCATGCGCAGGTTCATGCGCAGGTTCTAGGAGCCTTGACTGATCAAGGGCCCTTGATCAGCCCAGAAAAAAATAAAAAGGAAAAATAGAAAAGCGCTTTCTGTTGTGTGCCGCATGTTGTGTGCCGCATTCACTTGACATATAGTGATACAACTCACTCACTTGAAATACTTTACTACTATTTTTGTTTGTTGTCCGGTCAGATTCAATGAACTTAATATTCATTAATAATTGGTCTCCACCAGGCCGGACGGCTAAAAGCTGGAGACTATGTTTTCACTCCTGTCCGTCCGTCCGTCCGTCCGAGTGTGCGTGGAAGGTTTTATGAAGAAATGTCGAGCGGTGCCTGTTCACAGACTCAAACTCTCACGGACAGGGGCGAAAACATATTCTCCGCCTGTCGGCCGTTCCAGTCTGGCAGAGATAAAAAAGTTTATATAACTTATTGAGAGGCGCCTCTGCTAGTCTCAACAAAGTGGTAATGATGAAGAAAAAAGATTTGAATGACCCACAAGCTGAATAATATAAAAAGTACAAACCGAGACTATTGTATCGCAAAGCCACTGACAGATCCAGTGGGCATATCTCTCTCTCCACTCTGTGTTGGTCACAGGATGGCAACACTCCATAATGAGTCCTTGCCACACCAGTTGCCACCACTCAACTCAACTCAACTCAAACTCAACTTTATTTATAGAGCACATTACAATGGCCGAAGCCAACCAAAGTGCTGTACAACACAGCAAATAGAACAACGATAGTAAAATACATACAGTGAAAAGTACAATACAGAAATACGAAAAATACAAGACATTTGTTGTAATAAAACTAATTAGAAAGTGCATAGCAAAACCCAATGAGGTAGGATCAGTGGTCGCGGAGAGTCAGTTTATTGCGCAAAGGCAAGTGAAAAGAAATAGGTCTTCAATAGTAATTTAAAAGTGTGTATGGGCAGAGCGGCTCTTATATGGAAAGGAAGGCTGTTCCAGAGCCTCGGGGCGGCCGCGGCGAAAGCCTCTAGAGCGTTTATTAGTCGAGAGCTCAGTCAGTAGGAGCTGATCGGCCGACCTTAGGGGTCTGGATGGGGTGTAGTCATCGATGAGGTTTGTGATAAAAGGCGGGGCTAGTCCATTACGTGATTTAAAAGCAAACATTAAAACCTTAAAATCAATTCCGTAACGGACTGGGAGCCAATGGAGAGAGGCCAGAACAGGGGTGATGTGCTCGCGCCTCCTAGCACCAGTGAGGAGGCGGGCAGCGGCGTTTTGGATGAGCTGGAGATCAGTGATTGGTCTATGCCAATGTAAAGTGAATTACCACAACTTAAGATGTAGCCTATTATAAATTAAAGACAATAATACATTGTTTTGAACATTTATGATATTTATTCAAAGTTGATGTAACTCGTACCAATAGACAGTTTAAATTCACTGTACTTTTGACTTTGCACCAATAAACCACACCAAACACACCCATGGGTGTGCAGATGAGCACAAAAACATTCCATAATTATACAACTTGGGCACGGGTGTGAAAATGACAACTGCATCGGTTAGAAGCCGATGCAGGTTCATTCTCCATCGTTTCACCTACGCGCTTCCTCTCAAGCTGTACATATTGTGATTTGAAAAGGGGCACGAGTTTACTAGCCTGATTATCAGACTGAAGTGGCTCCAATGTAGGCGATTACAAGGGGGAGGGGATTAGAATTTCCCTAAACCAATTAGAATTGGTTTAGAATTTCCCTAAACCAATCACAAGGGATCCCCACCCCCACTTCTCATTGGACAATACATTTTTGTACTGAATAAATCCTAGGTTCACATTACAACACCAACCAAGAGAGGCAGTCCACTCAGATAGTGGGCGGGGTCTATGGTCTGGAACCAGGCTACGAGTTTACTATTTACACCATAGAGTCTAAGGGCCCTATCATGGCCCTTATCCCTTGTTTTATTATTTTGGAAAACATTTAAAAATAGTGAAAATAGCCGATCTACAAGCTCACAACGCGTCTATTTTCACTATTTCAAAATGTTTTTCAAAATAAAATAAAAAGCCTAATAGCCTAAGCAATATAGGGCCCTAAGCGCGTTCCAAAAAATCCTCTGTTATGCATATGCCATGTGTGAGTGAGATGTATTGTACGTTTACATGAAGCATGGCATGGATATCAAATTGTCCTAGTAATTACCAATAAAATGTGTTGTTATTATTATTATAACTGTAGTACAGTACTGTCACTTTAAGACTGCACTGCAGTCGAGGGTTTATGACGTCATCATAGCTGCGCCTCGCCGTGCTCAGTTCATGCAGGATTCAGAGCAGGTATTGTTTATTTTCTCCGTCATATTTAACTTTTTTATGTCCTTTTAACTCAGCTGTATGCAATTATACATGATACTGGCTAGAATATGCACAGGTGTCTTATGTTCGAATATAAAGTTTGTAAATGCACTTTTGCATCCTTTACAGTAGACATGTTTACCGTTCCTTGTTGTGTGTAGCTAAACCTGTTAGCCCCAAGCCCCCAGAACTACAGTAGAACAGTGAAGCGGCCAAGCCTGGTGGTCTTCTTCTTCTTCTTTCGTGTTTTTTTGGCAGTTGGCAACCATTTAAGGAGCATTACCGCCACCAGCTGGACTGGATTGTGAACTGGACATGTACAGTAAACCAATAAATAAAAATAAAACTATATTCTATTGACTAACTGGGTTTCTCTTATGTATCTAATGATATTATCATATATTTTCCCTGCTGCTTTCCCTAATGTTCATGTTTGTTTTGATGTAGGTTGACCATAGATGAGAAAAGCGGTCAAATGACTATTTTACCCCCTGGAAATCAACTTGCCGCCTTACCTAACTAAACCCTAATAATCACCCTAACTAACCTAACCAGCAAACAAATTGTGAAACGGCCAATGAAAAATGCGAGAATATTCTCCTGCTTTAAAGTTTAGGCTACCAGCTCGAGCTGTTTAATTTAACTGCGTAGTAGGGAACACTGGAACTCAACGTGCGTCAGACTCGGATTGTGGGCTATATGTATCGCAAAACGAGAGTTTGAAAATATCTTGGGACATTGTTGTTCACCTACAAAAAGACCACAGAAGAGGAGGAGACGGGCCCAGAAAGAAACTATAGCCAAAGTTGGAGAAAGAGACATAAACAGGTGGATGCTGAAGGAACCAGGGACCAGATAAAGGATTTGGTGAATGGAAAGAAGATGCATTCATGAGGAGATTTAACTCAGCGGAATCATTGCCTGCATCTCTACTGATCGCAACCCCCTCTGGTTGTTGAAGGAAGAGGCTGACAGCCCTGACCCCTCCGTGACCCCGCAGCCTCCCCCGAGATGACCCTGGCCGTTACCATGACAACAGCCGGACCCTAGACCAGCTCCTCCAAGAGGTCACACAAAGTCTTTTTTTTCCTTCCTAAGCTACCACCACCATGTCGTCACTTACCTTATCATCCGCCTGCGACAGCTGTCATCTCCTAACGCAGAAGGTATCGGAGTTGGAAGGAAGAATATCCATATTATACCAGATCAAGGACGACGAAATGAACATCAACTCCATGCTCACCACCATCTGCCATGACGCCGTTGCTTCGATCCTCGGACCCGATTCACCCGACGCTGTGATTTCCGCTGGTCCCCACGTAGCCGGCCCTGTCGTGGCGGGCGAGCTGGACGCGACCATCCCGGCAGTGGCGGGGAGGCGGTCACCGCACGTTCCTGTCGCTAACAGGGAGCTGGACGCGACTGTCCCCGCCGTAATGGGGAGGCTAGTCCCGTTTGTTCCTGGCGCCAGGGCCATGCTGGACGCGACTGTACCAGCGGCGGTAGACTGGATGGTACCGAGGGCCCCGCGGCTGGATGCCTCTGTCCGGTGGGACCTTGAGGGTGCTAGGCCTAGGTTGGGACCGTCGTCTAGCTCCACACCGGTCCCCTGGACAAAAGTTGTTCGGTCCAAACATGACAGAAGATCTCGTCCCGGTTCTACCTCACCCCAAGCCCCCCCGCTCACTACAAGAAATACATTCTCTGTTCTGGACAATTTTGACTACCCCCCACTCAACGCCCATACTATCCCCCCAGTGATCCATGGCCCGCTGCCTGGTGGTGCGCCGTCGCCGTCACTCCCCCGGGTGGACGAGCACCCCCCAGCCGCTGTCCATTGCACCCTTCGAGCCGACCCGGGCTCGATGGGTGGTGGCCCCCACAGAAAATCTAGTTTCTCTAGCCAGAGAAATGACCGCCACAAACTATTGAGGGTGGCTGTCCATCGCCGATCGGAGGGTCCTTGTCCATCGCCCCCCCCCGACGCCTCCTGACGTATCCGCTCCATTGCCTCTCTTTCCCCCATCCACGGCCATTATTGGCGATTCTATCATAAAGCATGTCCGATTCATCAATGCAATAGTCCACTGTTTTCCTGGAATAACCACAACCAAACTCATCGAAAAAGTCCCCGAAATCCTGGCCTCTCTCCCGCTGTCCATCACAAAAATAATTGTCCACTCAGGAGCAAATGATCGGCATTCTGAGATATCAAGGACGAGCTTTAATCGGCTCTTTGATCTTCTCAGCAGCTGTGGGAAGACCATTTATATTTCAGGTCCTCTGCCTACTATGCACGGAAATGTTCGCTTTAGCCGTTTACAGTCCCTCCACTACTGGCTTCAGTCTACATGTCACAGTCTTTCATTAGCTATATTCCCAATTTCTTTTTGTTTTGGGACCGTTCCTCTTTTTATATGCCAGACGGCCTACATCCAAATAAAAGTGGAATCCAAATGCTTTCACTTAATCTTCGTCGCACTGTGGCTGAACATACATGTACGCGACCACGTTATTGACTGTTTACACCACCTGACCAGTCTGTTTACACGGCCGAGGTGACTACTTCCGGTCTCACTCGAATTACTTCCGGTTCACAACAACCAAACTGTCTTGCCCACAACCACCCCAGCGCCCCCCTGTGGCCAGGTGGACTCATGAAATCCACTACTTTCCATATCCCTACTGCAATCTCTGTTAGAGATTATCCCCAATACTCAAATCGCACTGTTACAGCCCCTAATTTAATTCCAATTCCAATTCAACCTATCATGACTGCCCTTACTCCTATTTCATCTATTCCATTGTCCCCAGAAGTTTTTAAAAATAGGAAAGGTCTAGGGATGATTCATTTAAATATTAGAAGTGTTAATTAAAAAATGGACTATATTAAAATACTAGTTCATCAGACTGATCCAGACCTACTTATTTTGAGCGAATCATGGCTAAAAAAACATATAAATGATACAGCCATTGCCTTAACCGGATATAATTTATTTAGAGTTGATAAGGCAAAACGAGGAGGGGGGGTGGTCATTTATGTTAAATCATCTTTCTCTGTATCAATCTTGGACTCTGTGACCCGGCCAAATTATTATGAATTGCTCGCTCTGAAGATTCAAATAGGGCCATCTCCTGTAGTCGTGGTAGGTGTTTATAGACCTCCTTCTGCTGTGTCGGATTCCATTCATGCCTTAGCAGGTTTAATATCCAAATACTTAGACAATGAATGTATCGTTATGGGTGATCTTAACCAAAACTGGATTAATGCTTCATCTGACCGCCTTAAAGAAATTTGCAGTAGCTTAAATCTTACCCAGCTGATAACTGAGACTACAAGGCCAAATTTGAAGGACAATATCAAGGATACCCTTATTGATCTTTTATTTTCAAATAAACCTGATAAAATTGTGGCCAGTGGTGTTTTTGAGCTTGGTCAAAGCGACCACTGCCCAATCGCCTGTGTTAGGAGTACACGTTTAACAAAAACAAATTCCTGCATGGTCACTAAAAGATTTTTTAGACATTTTAATGAACACACGTTTTTAGCCGATCTACACCATAGTGATATTCACCTCACAACAGAACTCTCAGAGCTACAACCGGCCCTAGAGTTTTTTATACATATTTTTAACTCAGCTGTTGACAGGCATGCTCCGCTGAAGCAATTCAGAGTCAAAGATAGAACAACACCGTGGTTCTCTCAGGAGCTATCAGCCCTATTTAAAAGAAGTTATAATGTTTGGTCTCGTGCTAGACGCACAGGAGATCCCGCACTCTGGTTGTCCTTTAAACAACTCAGAAATACATGTACCACCGCTGTAAGGAAAGCCAAATCAAAATACTTTTTAGATCTCATCACTAGCTCATACTCCAACCCAGCCAATTTTTGGAAAGCTATTGATTTAAACAAAAACAAATCCACAAATCCTCTGCCTATACATATTAAATATGATAATTTGGTGCTTATAGACAAAGCTGAAATCTGCCTGGTTTTTAATAGACACTTTGAGGATGCAGGGAACTTATTTCAAAATACCTATGCAGGCCCCCTTGTGAATACCAGCAGTGACATGTGTCGTTTGGACCACCGCCAATGTTTTTCTTTTAAACCTTTTACCCCTCGTACTGTTCTGGATGAATTAATAACAATTAATGCAAAAAGTTCACCGGGGGAGGATAATTTGGACCCATTTTTTATTAAATTAGCTGCTCCAATTATTGCAGAGCCTCTTGCACATATTTTTAATCTTTCTATCTGTGAAGGTGTTTTCCCCAGTTTGTGGAAAACGGCCCATGTGACCCCTCTTTTTAAAGGTGGTGATAGAGAGGACCTAAACAATTACAGGCCAATCTCAAAACTGCCCTGTCTAGCTAAAATCATGGAATCACTAGTCAACAACCAACTCAAGCCGTTTCTTTCAAATTTTTCAGTTTTAAGCCCACAACAATCAGGTTTTCGAACAAACCACAGTACTATATCAGCAGTCACCTTAGTCAAAAACCATATAATTAATGCATTAGACAATGAACAACACTGTGCTGCTATATTTGTTGATCTTTCGAAGGCGTTTGACACTGTAAACCATGGCCTGCTTTTAGAGAAACTTCGCAATATTGGCCTTGACAATATGGCCCATTGTTGGTTCCAGGACTATTTAACCGGCAGGCGTCAGTGTGTCAAGGGAGGGGATGTTCGATCGGAATTCCTGCAGGTTACCAACGGTGTGCCTCAAGGTTCCGTCTTAGGCCCAGTCCTTTTTACCATCTACATAAATAATATAGTCTCCAAGCTAAAAGACTGTCAATCCCATCTATATGCAGATGACACAATTATTTACTGTACAGCTGACACAGTCCAAGTGACAATGGCAAAACTCCAACAAGCTTTTAACTCCCTGCAAGATGCACTCATCGCACTTAAACTAGTCCTGAACTCAAGCAAAACTAAATTTATGCTATTTTCAAGAGCTAAAAACATAGATTATAACTGTTTACATATAGATACTTTTAGTGGATCCTCTATTGACAGAGTTACAGAATATAAATATTTGGGTATTTGGCTCGATGAAAAACTATCATTCAAACATCACATTGCTGAGCTCACCACCAAATTAAGACAAAAAATTGGATTTCTTTACAGAAACAAAGTCAGCTTCCCGATGATCTGCAGGAAAAGGATCGTTGAAGCTGTATTTATGTCAGTATTGGATTACGGTGATGTAATTTATAGAAATGCTGCTCCTACTACCCTTTTACCCCTAGACACAGTTTATCACTCAGCACTTAGATTCATTACTGGTGAAAACTACAGCACCCATCATTGTACCCTTTACGACAGGGTAGGTTGGTCCTCCCTCTCTGAGAGAAGAGATAGGCACTGGTATCAGTTTATTTTTAAGGCTATCGATGGGAAGGTTCCACCCTACCTTACATTACTATTAGAATGGAAAAAAAGCACTTACCAGACCCGCTCAAGTGACTGGCTTACACTTGAGGTTCCACCTGTTCAGTCTGAACTGGGGAAATCTGCTTTTTGCTTTGATGCTCCTATTTCATGGAACACCCTACAACTTGCGCTAAAAATGTATGCCCCAATATCCTATGGACAATTTAATCACCTGCTCTTAAATCTCCCTACCTCAACATGTAATTGTTTTTAACTTACAAATGTTCTGTTATGGTTTATTTTGTTGTTTCAGTGTTTTATACATGTATGTGCCTTAATTGTTGATTTTTGTATATGTAATCTCGTCAGCATTGCAAATGAGGGTAAACCTCAATGCTCTTTTCGAGAATAAATAAAGGTTTCAATCAATCAATCAATCAATCAAGAGACCTGACAGTGTTAAATCATGATGTTTCCCCTTTTCCAACTCCTGATATAATTGATTCCTCTCATTGCTGTAGTTCCCACATTGGAGAAGACGAGAAGTACATGTTCTACTGTTTCTTGTTCGTCACACTCTACATTTCCCTGTCGGGTGCTTCCCTATTCTATGTAGTGAATCATTCAGCCCTGTATGTCCAAAAGCCTGGTGGTCAAATCTGAGAATGCACTTAAATGCTACTGCGAGTGCGTCTCCCATTTTGAGCGCATGCTCACGACGCGTCACAACCCATGGATCCATTCCATTGGTTCATATTGGTTCCATATTGGTTCCTATTCTTACTTCCGGGTGCTTCAAAACGCCACTGAGCACTTTAATAGAAATGAATAGCTGGGGGCGGGGCAATCCGCCCTCTAGATATATTATAACTCTATGGTTAGCCCCATTACGAACCTCTCACTCCGCTATACACAAATCCACGGAGCGCTGCACTTTAGGTGGCGCAATCATTGCTGCGGTGTCAGTCAGCTGCTGCTGCGGTTCTGTTCGTTTGTTGACGTTAGCAGAGCAGCCATAAACTAGCCTACTGGCACCTGGCGTAGGTGGTTCGTCCTGATTTTCTGTACATTTTTGTAAAGTTAGTGTTAGTAAAAGTTAGTAAAAAGCAGGGAAAAGAGTAACGTGAGGAGTCATGTCTGCAGCTGACTGACACCGCGGCAGCAGCTGACTGACTCTGACACCGCAGCAATGGTTGCACGCAGGACAGTGCTCCATGGATTTGTGTATACAGCTAACAGCTCCGAGATGAAGTTACACTGCGAGCTCTAAAGGAATCGATGGAATGGCCGCAAAGGGTCTGTGGCGTGTATTACCTTTTTCGCCGAATATCGTATCCAAAAACTAATGGTAGTTTCCAAACTGTACAGATGTTTGAGGATGTTCCGGAACCCTAGCTTTTTTGTCCGGCACGAAACAAACGTTTAAATCGCTTATTTAGTAAGCCTGTGGCTATGTTTCCCATTCAACCCGGAAAAACCACCTACGTCCGGCCATTACTGCTCCCGATTCGGCTACAATGGGAAAACATTGCCACGGCTGGCTAAATAAGCGATATAAGCGGGTGTTTCGTGCCGGTCCCAAAAGTTTCCGGAACATCCTCAAACATCTGTACAGTTTGGAAACTACAATTAGTTTTTGTATTCGATGAAAAAGGTAATCCACGGACCCTTTGCGGCCGTTCCACCGATTCCTGTAGAGGAACCTCATCTCGGAGCTATAGTGGAGTGAGAGGTTCGTAATGGGGCTAAACCTGTATGTACATTTTGTATTGGTTGTATTATTTGAGACACGCATACGGGTATTTCGGGGCATGGCCAAATTCTCCATTACTTCGCCGAGTCAAACAACACAGCTTTCACCATTGGAATTGCATTGTTACATTGTATGATTTAGTTTTTCGTCATAGCGCAAATTGCAAAACTATGGTGAAGTATTGTAGTGCAGGTGTATCCGATTGTAACGAGACCCGATCAACTTGACACAGCGTCTTCTGTTGTGCTGGTAACTGCAGATGTGAAATAACATGTAGCCGTCCTCGTCAATGCCATTTTTTTGTTTTCATATCGCAATGCCAAAAAATTCCGATTTGATTCTTGTTTGGATGAAGAAACGTCGGACAGACGGACACTCACGTTGCGTTGTGGACGTTCATGGTTCTCCGTTGGTTTTGTTATTGTTGTTGTTGAGAAACAGGAAGACAAGACAACCACTTCTTCCTGTGACAGTCTCTCTAACAATACATACACTTTTCATAAATGCAAATATTCGCCATTGGAGTCTGAGTAAACATGTGTAAGGTACAATAACTATTAAGCCCATTTAAAGCATGAAAATAAACACATGAATGAATGAATAAATAAATAAATAAATGTTCATCCCCTCGGGGGATTCACACTCTTCCCAATATCAGGGTAAATACACCAGACATGTGCTTACTCCGGTGCGCCATTCTTCTCACACCATTTGTGTACCGTAAACAACTCATAGAGTATACAACCAGCCATTAAAAAACAAAACCGACATGGTCGCTCGATTAACTTGAGACCTTAGTCACCACGCTGATTTTATTTTACTGGTCTCCAACACAGCTGTTAAATACAGATTTGTTGCTAAAATCTCTCAGCATCATCATCTATTATTCATCATGTTATAGGCTACTTCGAAATAGTAAATATGACATATGACGTGTTTTGTTTACTGTTTTGTAAAAAACATTTTGAAAATATTTCACATCTTCACTGTTTAACTCAAACTAAATGTATTATAAGTGTACTTACTTATACTTTTTTTTTTTTTAAACTGTGTGTGTGTGTGTGTGTGTGTGTGTGTGTGCGTGTATAAAGCAGAAGTCTACAAGTGATGGTCACAGCATGTTGCCTCATCACCACATGCATTCCTATGCCATGAGTCCAGCCATGAGTCAGGACCTTAGCTCTGCTGCCCCCTGGAGGACTGCTGCCTACATGTCTCCCATCTTCACCCTGGAGGAAAACAACAACCGCACTTGATACTGAGGCAGGCAGTGAGTAACACACACTCTCTCACACTCACACACACACACACACACACACACACACACACACACACACACACACACACACACACACACACACACACACACACACACACACACACACACACACACACACACACACACTTTCTCAGGCTCCATAAAGTTTAATACTGACTTTTTCAGGAGCAGAGTGGCTGAATATAGTAGTTACTGATCAAAATGTACATGCACCTGACCAGATCCATAGTGATCCGTTGGAATGAAGTTGCTTTGCTGGGTGCCGATCCACATCTATGTTTCCCACAAAACCGTTTGTCTGGTGAAAACCTAAACTATTTAATCAACCTTGTTATGCATAATTGCATAAATGTATTGTTGTCTGTCCTCAACTGTCCAACAGCAGTATTTGATTGATTGAATACTTTATTAGAAATGTAAACAGCACATGGTACAGTAAGACATTAAGGCTAAAAGGATAACACAATGCAGTCCTGGGGACTTGTTTCCATTGTGGTCGTATGTACTCAGTTTATCAACATAGCATACGAAATAAACACAATAATACATGTCATCAACAAATAAAACTAAATATTCAGACTTATATTAGCGTTTAAATGGTATTAAGCCCTCCTAGTAGGGGCTGTTAGTGACACGATAGTTCATTTTGTGATACAAGCGCCAGATTTTCCACAAAGTTTCTTCTGGACCTACTTTTTCACAAAAGCCTGTTAGCCACCCAAAAAAAAACAATATGGCTGCCATTTTCCAAAATGGCTGCCGGCGAAAGACATGCTATGTGGTTTTCGACCTGGATTGTGATTGGATAATTATTTTGGCATCGGTATATAGTTTTGACTCCCCCCCACCCCCTCCCCCCGTTAGCCACCCAAAAAAAAACAATATGGCTGCCATTTTACAAAATGGCTGCCAGTGAAAGACATTTTATGTGTTTTTTTTACCTGGTTTGAAATGATTTTGGCATCAGAATATAGTTTTGACTCCCCCCCCGCCCCCTCCCCCCGTTAGCCACGCAAAAAAATATATATATGACTGCCATTTTCCAAAATGGCTGCCGGCGAAATACACTTTATGTGTTATTTGAAGTGGATTGTGATTGGATAATCCAAATGTTTTCTGAGGTTGTACTGTAAAAAGGTTGCGCAGAATGCGCACCACTGAGCTAAGGGACTAACGGTACACAGGTGGAGAAATAAAACTAATCACAAGGTAACGAGACAAGACAGGAAACGTTACGACAAAATAAAACAAACACAACAGTAAAGTAAAAACTAAGTAACCACTTAAAACAGGACAAACTAACACATTACAAAACAGTACTGTACTGTTATTGTACAGCATAGTACTGTACTGAACTGTATTGCTATTGTACAGCACAGTACTGTACTGTGCTGTACTGTATTGTTATTGAACAGCACTGTACTGTACTGTATTGTTGTTGGTTACCAGTTCACGATTTAGTGAAGAATCTAGGCCCTGAAAAATCCATTGGCATCCTTTTCTTTCACGCTTTTACTGGATGAGAGGTCGTGTCAGCCTTTCATGGGAAAAGGCAATAAGACAGAAACCCGGTAAGTGTGGCCTGAAGTGTCTCATGTCTTCCAGAAGCTCAGTCAATACCCACCAGTAACAGTGCATGACAAGAACAGCACTGGTGATGGGGTTGATGATGCAAGATTTTACCTGTTTGCATGGAAGCAGAGGTCCTATGATGCCATTCCGCCTACAAGGGCATCTCTTGCACATCATGTGAAGCGTGCCACTTATCAAGTTGACCGTGTCTGAAGCCAGGCAACTGTATGTCAAATGCATACAGAGAGCCCTGCCAGCTGGGGATGGCGAGCAGAAGATGACATGACGGTCAAAACTATATGTTGATACCAAAATAATCAAAATCCAATCACAATCCAGGTCAACACATAAAATGAAAATGGCAGCCATATTGTTTTTTTTTGCGTGGCTAACGGGCTTTTCTGCAAGAGTAGGTCCTAGGCATTGTTCATGCCAAATTTGGTGCTTGTATCACAAAGTGAACTATTGTAATATAAAAATGGACCCGGACTATCCTGGATCTCTTTGGCTGAGCACATGTTATGTTGAGCGGTTAGCCAACCTGAGCCAAACCGTGCACACATGGAAATGTCATTTGCACAGTTAATTAAAGGAGAATTCCGGACAAATTAAGTGTTATCTTTGATGTCTCGTTACTCACCTACCGATGTGAAAAGTAGCGTTCTTTTTTTTCATATATTCCCCTGTCGTCATTTTTTAAACACCCTCCGTTGTTATAATGGGAGCGTGAGGGTTAGTGAAATTCGTCTATTATAACCGACGCAAAGTTGTTTTTTTCACTACTAGTATTCATAGTAGAGTCTCATGATAGTCAAACATGCGTTGAAACTATCTGCGAGGCTGCCGTCAATGGCGAACGATTTAACACTGGTTGCTTGTTTCTTCCAGAACCTGGCAACTCGTGTTGCCAGATTCTGGAAACAAGCAACCAGTGTTAAATCGTTCGCCATTAACGGCAGGCTCGCAGGAATTTTCAGCGCATGTTTGACTATCATGAGACTCTACAATGAATCGTAGTAGAGAAAAAAATAACATTGCGTCGGTTATAATAGACGAACTTCACTAACCCTCACGCTCCCATTATAACAACGGAGGGTGTTTAAAAAATGACGACAGGGGAATATATGAAAAAAAAGAACGCTACTTTTCACATCGGTAGGTGAGTAACGAGACATCAAAGATAACACTTAATTTGTCCGGAATTCTCCTTTAACTGTCAAGGACGACTTATGATGAGGCATCGTCCAAAAGCCCTCACTGCCAAGGACGACTTATGAGTTTTTTTTGTTTTGTTTTTTGTATTATTTATTTTTCACACAGAACCAGGAGATAACGTGATCCGAAGATTTACTGCTCCATTCACTTCCTGGTTAAAGTATTTGGGAAATCGCCTGTATCTCGACTCCTGTGTTTTACTACAGTATGTATTTTTGGCTAGACATGCTATTTTCAACGGTGTCAGCGGCGATTACATAGACAATTGGCTGGTGTCAAAAATTGGGTTACAAAATCGTGGGATTAAAATTTAAGTAAAAAAAAAGAAATCCGAACTAGTTGTGTTTTTCTAAATCTCATAACATAGGAGTGGACGGAAGTGAATCTTTTTGGGATGACGTCACATCCGTCCATTCCTTCTCTCGCAGTCAAGAGCGGAAGAGCGCCTTCTAGCGTAATTTTATGTTTTTTAATATAAAAAAATAATTGATGTCAATGGCAGTCAACGGTTGGATTTGAATTGACGTAGATCTACGCCAATGGCAGTGAATGTGTTAACACATTGACTGCCATAGGGTTTTCTAGAAAAGGCTTCCCCATTGCCAGACATTTTGACCATTCTGACTCATCTTTGAGGACTCACAGAATGTTTTGTACTATGACTATGAACACATGGAATATCTCAAAACAAAGCTTAGAATCTCTTCTTTCATCTGAAAAAATGAGTTGATAGCATGTTCCGTTTTTTAGCTAGAGGTAGTTGAATACAGCTTGGTTTTCACCAAAAACAGACCTTTTTGTTTAGAATAAGAGTTATGAGCGTTTCAGTAAGACACACACTTTAGAGGCATAAAAATGATTTCAAAAGTGTTTGACATTTATTTTGCACCATCATTGACATCAGTCATGTAAACAATACTTCGTTTATAAAAATAAAAAAAATGCCTTTGATTGTACATTTATCACTGTTTCCAAAGTGCAAGCTTATTTCAGCTCATTTCAAACAACATTTTTCACTGTATTTTTTTTTTTTTTTTTTTTTTTTTCAAAATAATAATAAATAATAATTCAAAGTTCAAAGTGCAACATCAATACATTCATCGAGAGCTTCCTTTTTCCAAACTTTTTGCCCACACAAGTCAAAATCTCAAGCCACACCTGTATTCATAGCAACAAATAGCAGATCTACAAGCTTTTACTGAGCTTGTAGATCAGCTTTTTTTTTCTTTTATACCATTTATGACAATTTGTGAAAATAAATAAATAAAAATAAGGGATGCCAGGGCGTGACCCCCCAAAATAATCATATTTGAACTGGGGACCACCATTTTGTTTGACTGGTTCCACAGATAAATATTGTGAAAATAGCAGATCTACAAGCTAGCCCTTTCTTCTTCTTCTTCTTCTTCTTCTTCTTCTTCTTCTTCTTCTTCTTCTTCTTCTTCTTCTTCTTCTTCTTCTTCTTCTTCTTCTTCTTCTTCTTCTTCTTCTCCTCCTCCTCCTCCTCCTCCCTCTCTCTCTCTGTGTCTGTGTGTCTTGTGTGATCTGTCTATATATTTATTTTATGTTTTGTGATTTTTTTGTATCCTGATGGCTGCTTGGTACAAAATGAATTTCCGCAAGGACAATAAAGTATATCTGTCTACAAGCTCACAACGAGGCGTTGAGATCCCAACCCACAGGTTGAAGACCCTCTGCTAGCGGTCACGTGAGACACATTCCACGCCAGGTTGTGAGAGCGAAATAAGCAACCAGGTCTATGAAAACAAGCCCAAACAAAGTGATAGATATGTACTATTTGTACCGCGTAACTTACTAAATTGACTAATAGTCCACACATCACATTTCAAGTCGAGTGGGGAAAAAGCCGATCCACAACACACGGTTGTGAGCACGGCGATCCGGGAGAGGGAGAGACTAGCCTCGGAAGTTTGTTTCAAAGATACTAATTGTGTGTGTGTAATACACACGCCCACGTTTTTCTTTGTTTGTTTCATAACAACACCTAGGGATCGGCAACTCTTGTGTGCATCTGTGTGAGGCGCGCGTGCGCGCGCACACACAAACACAAGCGTAACTTTTCTCTTTGTTTTAAACAACAACGCGATCGGCGACTACACGCGCGCGCACACACACACACACACACACACACACACACACACACACACACACACACACAGCCTCCGGTGAGAGAGAGAGAGAGAGAGAGAGAGAGAGAGAGAGAGAGAGAGGAGAGGAGAGAGAGAGAGGAGAGGAACCACCAGGGGAAAAAAAGAACAAACCTTCGGTCCTCCCCACGATCCATGATGCACGGATTAATCCATATACAAATAAACTCCGTGGACTGTGACGCGTGTTGCAATGATCGCGGTAAGTTTTTCTTTATTTGTTTCAAAACAATTATAGCGAGGCGACCACATCACTCGGCTCGGCTGATGTCGGCTTTATTTGTTTCAAAACAATGATGGCGACATTGGCGAGGCGATCACATCACTCCGCTTGGCTGATGTGTTTGGGGTCAGGGAAAGTGCATCCCTGTGCGTGAATACTCGTGCACGAGCATTACTAGCGCAAGCATGTGACGTGAACACGGATGCTTCCACCCGGTGCAGCATGCATGCTCCCCCTCCCACTGAACACAGGCAGCCGCGCGTGCAAATTACAAGCGCAAGCATATGCGCAAGCACGGTCGGCTGCTGCTGCAGTTTTCCCCGGGTGCTTCCTCACTGATCACATGCAGCCGCTTGCTGCTCGGATTAAATTTACGGTTTGATGGCGGACCCCCTGATTGACGTTATATCTTGGCTTTAGTGTTTTGTAATAATAATAATAACAATAATAATAATTTAAAAAAAAATTCAACTTCTATGTAATTTTCATGGATGAGATTAACTGACAATGTGCCTGAGGGGGTAATCTAACCTGGACCATTAAAAAGACCATAGCCCGTAGCCTACGGGATCGGCGCTTTACGGTTGGATTTATCGGCCCGTAGAACTACGGGCCCGGTGGTCAATGTGTTAAAGGCGAATTTTGCACCACGGTTTTCTTACCTTTTCTATGATGTTATGATATCCTAGGATGAATGGTACAGTAGGGGAAAAAATCATAACTCCATCCCTGGTCCGCCACAGCTAAAAACACGCACCAATATATAATAATGGATGATTATTAGCTAGATCGCATATTTTGATTTTTTTTATCTGACGTTCATTGTGACAGAACACTATGCGTGGTCACTCATGGCTGATGAGTCGTAGGAATGCATGTGGTGATGAGGCAACATGCTGTGACTGTGACCATCACTTGTAGACTTCTGCCTTATACAGCACGCACACGCACACGCACACGCGCACACACAGAGGACAACTAGTCAAGAGGAACGCTCGGCATCAATACACTAGAATGCGCAATATCTTGTTTTCTTTTATGTTTATGTATTATCCTCTATTGTCCGTTGCCCTGTCATAAAATTATAAAAAATCACACCCAGTGTGAAGTGGGCGGTGTGGTCATCACAGTGGTCATCATAGTGATGGAAGCTCACTTCAAAAAAAATATGGATTTTTTGAAGTGCATAATCCTATTTATAGGTTATTAATGTCATCATGTGTCTCGCTAGCCAATCACAGTGCTGAATAGAGTCAGCTAATATAGTCAGCCAATCACAGTACAGCTAGGGGTGTACTAATGAGCCAATCACAATACAGCTAATGAGGTGTCCCAACCCCACTTATAGGGGCGGCTACACCGCCCAAAAATGATAATACAAAATAAAACAGGTTGAGCTTTGCTATGAGTAGGCCATCACCCCTCGACTCAAGGCCGACAGAAAGCCTCTCTACATCCTGCATGTTTCCTCAGACGGCTGCCTGGTGGATGTCTTGAGAGAGAGAGAGAGCAAGAGAGCAAGAATTCCGTAGAACGGACCGATGTGCTCTAATGTTTTTTTTTTATCATCATTAATTTACCCTACACTTGAATTTTAGAACGTTTCAACTACCATTTTACTAAAACTACCCAGTAGAACCACAAAACAGCTGTCTGTCTCATTGATTGTCAGTGGCAGAGCATGTGTGCACATCGAATCACAGTAAAACCCAACGTTTGATAACAACAAAATATAGATTAATACATTCGACAAAATCCCAAAATTATGAATCTTAATATCCTGCAAGCAATAGAAATTAATAACTGCAAACAAATTCAAAGTTTAGGCTATCGATATCATAGAAAAGTAGAGAAGCTGTGACCTCACTGCTCTGATAGACAATAAATAAAAAATTGGCAAATAACATCTATATTCTGATCGTTTGTCAACAATGATCCAAATGGGATGTTTATTTCAGCAGCTAGAATGTGACAATTTGACAATGTTTGAGCAAGCACATTTTAGGTGTGCAGCTCCTTGTTTAAGTTAATTGCCTTCACCTGTTTTGATGCTGCGCAACAGGGCAGATCCCCGCCAGGCTGGTAGCTAGTTGACCTAGCCAATTAGAAGGATATCTGTTGAAACTGACTCATATAAAGAACCATACAGTATATAAGATATATATTGTCGCTGTCGGGTGGAAATCTTGTATGTCCAAAACTGTTCCTTTTTAAACATCATTATCCAATCTACAAGCTATAGTTATTAATAATTAAGAAATACTATATTTTAAATAGTGAACATTAACTAAAGTCATTATTAGTGCAAGCTCAATCACATTTCATTTGAATGAAAATAACTTGTGGAGAAAATACATACAATCTCTAATCTGTGAATTTAATGTGATTTGTATTTGCCAATACATTATTTTGTGAAATAAATGGGTTGTATTTCACAGATACTATTCTTGTACTATATTAAAAATAAATCATCCTAACCTTCAAGTTAAATTCATTATTTCCGTGGATCATTGTTTAATTTGATGGCCTTCCTGCCCTGGCATTTGTGCCCTCAAAAAATTGACAACACCAAAGGTCAAGTTAGCCTGGTAAACCCTCCCTCCGGAAATCTTCTATTCTATTTGATTCCAGGAGTGAGTCTGGCCTGATAGCCCATTGTGGGGGTTTCTAGTGGAATTACCAGCTAACCGAGCCTATCAGCGTCGTCGCACATCGTTCTGTGATTGACAGCGACAGTTGGCCAATCAGGTGGCGAGTTCGAGTGAGCCCAAAACACGAACGGCAGCCATCTTTTTCTGTCCGCTATAATCTCCGCGATTTTTTGACTTCAAAAAGCTCTCTAACTTCTATTTTGAGGCACGGAATTTACTTATAAGATATCGTTTGGATAGAATTTAGTTGTTTAACTTCATATATGTGGTCAATTAATCATGACAAAGCCTATTTAAAAATAAAAATTTAGAGAACCGGTAGGGGTGGGCAGTGACACCCATGTACCCGAATAAGGCAACCCATTTTGGGCTTGGCTGTCTCAAAAGTCCCGTTGACGTCACATTAGACTGGTGAACTGCTGATTGGCTGAAGGGGAAAAAATATCATTGGCTGAAGGGGTTGTCAGTCAACGGTATTACTTCCGCCCAACTCAGCCTGCAGCCAATATTGCAGAATGGGCGATCAGGCCAGACTCACTCCTGGAATCAAATAGAATAGAAGATTTCCGGAGGGAGGGTTTACCAGGCTAAGGTCAAGTGGCCTTGGCCCTAAAATTATGAAATTCCAGGCCTGGTTATCGCCGAAAGAAAAACGGCTCCACTGTCCAGGTGGAAGGACAACGTCCCGCATTGGGGGAGAAAGAAGAGGCACCCATTGCTGCTTTATAATGCCATGGAATTATGACAGCGTCTGCCTCTTTCCTATCTGGATACATACACAGTGCTGTAAAGTAACTAAGTACTCAATGTACTCAAGTACTGTACTTAAGTACAATTTTGAGGCACTTTTACTGGAGTGTTTCCAATTGTCTGTACTTTTACCTCTACTCCACTACATCTCAGAGGCAAATATTGTACTTTTACTCGACTACAATTATTTACTAGTTACTTTTCAGATATAAATTATATCATTATATTATAAATTATATATTATAAAATACCTAGGCTATTTGAAAATAGCCGATCTACAAGCTCACAACGCGTTGCGATGCGACGCTTTGTGAGATTGTAGATCTGCTATTTTCAAACATTTTGGTACTTTTACTTTTGTAAATTTGTGTACTTTAAGTACATTTTGATGCCAATACTTTAGTACTTTTACGCAGTTAGGGAATGTCCCGTTCCTCTTTTTGAGAAACTGCAGTGTTTCCAGCGCAGTCTTCACTCCCTCAGGAACCGTTACGCACAATATGCGCAGCTCAGCAAACAGGTCCTCTCCTTTTATGTCGTTAGACTTTCCATCTGTCAGAGACGCGCACTTTCTTTTCAGTTGAGTGTCATCTATTTCACAAAGTTTGGATAGGTTAAAAATAAATCCAAATATGTCCTCGAATTGTTGCATCTGTTTAAATCTGAAGCTTAATGCTCCAAGGGCTTGGTCCACTATGGTATTAAACTATGCAGTTTCGAATACCCGCTCTGCAGATAGTGCGATATCTTGTGCGTCTCTTCTCCGTTTCACGCGTGACTCCGTGAATACTACATCGACATCCATCTCTGCAGCAATCTCTTTTGCTGTTATTTTTGCAGAGGTAAATCCAGTATGTCTATTTCAGCATGAATTCAATCAGACCCTTAATCTGAGACAAGGCCACGTCCAGCTGCATATCCTTAGACTGGAGCATTTTACTCACAGCAAACAACATTTCATACCATATAACCATGGCCAGAATGAATTCAAAATTCTGCAGCTCATAGTTGACCAGGGACTGGGCCTCACTTAAAATTTTAGGGTCATTAGAGCTCTCTGCCACTTCAAGCAAAGCATCCTTAATATTATTAATTTGGTAGCGTATTGCTTTCACACTCTCTACCCGACATTCCCACCTGGTTCCAGATAGTGGTTTAACATTGAGAGAAGTGTGCGCTTTCAATATTTCCCAACGTTTAACTGAAGCGGCAAATAGTGTGTATATAGCCTACGTTGCATAACACCAAAGAATGTCATTGCTTTTGGGCAACATTTTGCACATTTTGTCTCCTAGTATCAAATTCAGGCTGTGACAACAGCAAGGCATGAAATAGGCACAGGGATTGAGACGGAGTATGTGAGCCTGGACGCCTTTATGCTGCCCTTTCATATCCTCTGCAGTCGCTTATATTGAGAGCAAGCTGCTCCAGTTCAGCCAGGATAGAATCTGTCAGTCCTTTTCCAGTTTGGTCACTTGTCACAATAAAATCAACAAAATGTTCCTCCACACTCACCTCGAGGGAGTTCATATTCACAAAACGCAATACAAGCGACATCTGCTCTTGATGGCTCATATCTGGAGTGCAGTCTAGAACAATAGAAAAACATTTTGCCTTCTTTGTGTCATTAATGATGGAGTTTTTCACGTTTGCAGCCATGATACCAATGATTTCGTTTTGAATTTCAGATCCCAAATCATGTTGATGGGTTTCCTTGTTTTTAATTCGTCTGACATGTTCTTGCATGGTTGGGTCAAATTTGGCGAGCATTTCTATGAGGCCTAAAAAGTTACCATTGCTTTCGTCATAAAGCTTAGAATTGGTTCCTCTAAATGCCAAATTATGTTCTGCCAGATATTGAATGGCTGCGACAATACAGGTTAACACGGCCTGCCAATACGCTTTCTCTCTGTCCATTTCCCTTTGTTGCAAAGCATCTATGCCCGTATTTGTTTCCAGACGCGTTGTTGCTTCTCTCCATTTCAATGCATTTGAGATATGATCTGGGGATGTTTCGTGTGATTTCAGTTTATCAGTTATATGAATGCAATCGTTGATGCCCTTATCAGCTAATTTGTCCCCATTTGGTAGTTTTCTGATGAGCAAAGCCTCTAAAGTGTCTTTTATTTTCTTTGTTTTTCAGATAACAAAATCCTGGTTTCAGCTTTTGGGGACCTCTTCTAATGATCAGATCTCTCACTTTAGTGTCCAGATTTACTGGCCAATTACCAACATCATCATACATGGGACTTCTTGCCTTGATTCATCACCATTAGCACCTTCCTCCTCCTGAATAGGGGCCTCTCCCTCGTGCTCCACATCCTCTTCTTCACTGGTCGTCATGATGACCGCCAACTTGGGCTGGCTGCTGCAGCTGCTGCTGCTGCTATGAATTGCTGCTGCTGCTATGAATTGCATCTTCCTCCTCATCTTCACTGCTCGTCGTTGTGACCATCATTGTCACCTGGGGCTGGGCAGCCCCCGCCTCCAAAACATAATTTTCGGTTGTCTCGACACGGGGCTGCTTGGGGCGCCATCGGATCGCTGATTTTTGTTACGAATTTATCAAATGAACCTCTCAGCGAGGCATTGAACTCTTCTTTTTTCTTTGTTTTTTCTTTTTTTCAGACCCTGAGTCATATTTCCTCCATTGATCTCGTTCTCTCGACATTGTGTGTTTAAAAATTCAAGACAAGTTACCAATACCACCAGGTGTAAGGTGTTTGGTTGATTATGTCACATAATCAACCAAACACCTTGAACACCTGACCTGACCACCACCATGTGCCAATGTGTCCAGATTTTAGGTCTGGGATGGACTCTTAATAAACGTGATACCTCTTGAAATGACCAGAAATAATAATAGGTGGCCTACACATTTATTTATGTTTTTACACCTTTTAGCTTAGATATTACAATGGGCTTTGTGAAGACTTCTCCATTTTTTTTTTTATAGATAGGCTTTTTTATCAGTGTGCCACTTAGACAGGCTAAATGCTATAGCCTACATCGGGCATACTGCCTTTTACGACTTACAAGTTCAAACAACATACTGTACAACAGGCAATGCAAATTACATGGGGCAAAAACAAACAAAAAAACACAATAACAGGCTAATTCAAAAAGTTGAAACCCCTGATAATGCCATCGTAATCCAAAGGTGATCTAAGGCACGTTTGGATTTTCTTTGTTGTGGAGAAAAGTCTCTAAACACAGCAGAATCTTAGCAGAGGGTTGACAGTGGCGTGTTTGGAAAAATGTTCGCAGGACAGCTGTCCAGTAGGCTACTCGCTTATTGTGGGGAGTTCATTCCTGATTCTCCATTTGATGTTATCGATTAACCAAGTGTCTTGTTCAGCTTCCGCGAATACAATCCCATACAAATCACATGGATGGACCCTTTAAAAGCCAAAAGTATCAGATCCAGGTAGGAAAGAGGCAAACACTGTCATAATTCCATGGCATTATAAAGCAGCAATGGGTTCTTTCTCCCCCAATGCGGGACAGTCCTTCCACCTGGACAGCGGAGTCGTTCTTTTCACCAGGCCTGTAATTTCGTAATTTTAGGGCAAAGTCCACTTGGCCTTTGGTGTTGTCACTTCCACCATGCCCTGACACTTTTCGCCATGCAGCACACACTTCGCCAGCGTATATGGCGAAACAGATGTCAAGCCAAAATGGAAGCCCCTGAACCAACTGGACATGGATGGACTGTGACAGTGATAGCAACCTTATAAACAAATGGATGACAGGATTTTACCAGCTCTGGAAACAGTGCTACATCTGCTCATATGGGACTGCCACAAGTCATGCAGTGCTCTAACCTGTAAATGGGCCGAAGTAAACTCAAATGTGTCGGTTAGGCTGCCATAATGCTCCTGATGATAGGAGACAACATAGATGCACACGCCAAGTGATGATGACGATATCTATGATTAATGATCTCTGAATATATGACACCATCCCACTATATTGGTTTTCAGAAAGATCATATTAATTTAAGGGGGTGGGGTCTTTTGGTGTCATAATTACCTAAGATCAAAACGGTTTAATAGTTGTTGTATTTCACAGCATCGGGGAGTCTTTTGGGCAGTTTAATGCTAAATGCAAGTGTAATATTTTGGGAAGTTTTGTGACCTTCAAAAAACAAAAATGAATACAATTTGACCCATTTCTTTAAATAATTCCTCTATATGCCATTTTTTTCTGCATTGCAATGTTTAAGTCATTCCCCATCAATTCCAGACGTGGTTCAACACATTCACCGTTCTATAAGGATTTGATATCAAAATGTAACTTTTTGGTGAGTACTAGCATAAAAGTGGCATTAACAGGTAAAAGGGGCTTAAATTATACCATGGTCATGTGGGAAGAAAAAAACATTAGAATTAGTCACCAGAAAATGTTATTCATGAAATTCTGGAACAAAGGTTCAATACCCATAAGGATCTGGTGGAATAAATAATAATTATATAATTAAAACCTGGTTACACAAAGTAGACAGACCTTGTCTTGTATCATCAGGTTTTAAGAAGCTTTTCAACAGTGTAATGATGTTTTGAACTTTAGAGTAATATGCTTATTTGTATTGTTTGTACATTTCAACAAGGCAATTCAGTGTGCTTTACATAAAACATGTATAGCATTAAGAAGCTCATTATAAAAAGGATATGTGTATACAATTAAAACAAGTTAGACTTGAGAATAGTAAATAAGAATACAATACAAATAAAAATATGAGAATACAATGACAATGCAGGTTAGGGCAAATAGAACAATATTCAGGTTGAATTTCAAAGAACGTGATACAGATGCAGTATGTGACAGGAGTTAAAGATAAGGAATAGTTTTTGGTCAAAACTAAATTTTTATAGTAATCATTTTTATAGAGTGTGTTCAGTAACAGGGGTCTCCCGTCTCTCCAGCTCTTCAATAAACAGAAAATACATTTCCAGATGGTTCGCAACATTTCAGCCATTCAGGAGAGAGTACCTATTTATCAGCTTTAGTTTGATATGGTTTCAGTTCCAATTTTGTCTACTCATTTGTTTCTTTGTGTCATCACTTCCAATTTCACTTTTTTATCCTGTATCCTGTATGAGTTCTCTCCTGATTGGATAAGATTGGTATCCAGATCTGGAAATGCATTTTCTGCTTATTAAAACGCTGGATTCAGACTGAGTATGAATAAAGGTTTTGCTAAAAACTGTACAAGCAAAGAGCTTTTCCCCTGTATGAATCCTCATGTCTTTTCAGATTCTCAGTTTCACTAAAGCTTTTGATACAATTAATCCCCATGTGATTTTTCACTCTTTGAGTATGAGTAAATGTGTTGGTACAACCTGTACAAGTAAAAGGCTTTGCTCCTGTAAAGCAAAAGGCTTTTCCTCTGTATGAATCCTCATGTGATTTTTCAGACTTGAAAAATGGTTATAGCCTGTGTTACAAACTGTACACGTAAAGGGCTCAGTAAAGGGCCCTTCACCTGTATGAATCCTCATGTGTCTTTGCAGAACTGAAAACTCTGAAAAGCTTGCGTAACAAACTGTACAAGCAATGGGCTTTCCCTCAGGGGATTCGTGTTTTTTAATATATGATTGGTCAGCGTACCCTTGTTAACAAAGACTTTGCCACACTCCGTACAACTAAAGCTTTCCTTTCCTGTTTGACTCGTCATGAATGGCTTTTGCTTTTTTTTTTTTTTTTTTTAATCTAAGTTTTTATCCCGCGATTTTTGTAACCCATTTTTTTTTCACCCGGTGCCAATTTCCTAAGTGATCCTGGGCGCTACACCAGCCCTACACCAGCACTACACCAGTCCCCCACAGTAGGGAGGCCAGGGCCGAGCTCATGCTTCCTTCAGGCATGAGAGCCAACTGACCTTCTTGTCACCTGACAGGGGGGAGTTTCCCTGGTTGGACGTAGCGCGTGGAAGGAACACGTTATTCCAACCAGTTCCCTTCCCCTCCATCAGGCGCCCCGGCTGTCATGGGGGAGGCGGTATAGCGACCAGGATTACTACATGTTTTTGTGAGGGTATTAACTACCCTAGGAGACACGGGGAGAACATGCAAACTCCACACAGAGTAGGCCCTTTCGCCGACCCCACCTAGGGAATGGCTTTTGCTTTAATAATAAAGAGAGGAGAAGGTCATCACTAGTTGTAATTGATGCTTGTATTGCCACGTGTTTAGTTGAGGTGCTGGCTTTAGGCTGTGTCTCTCCGTTGTCATCATCTTCACTTTTCACTGACAGTAATGTCAACGATGACCGTGCAGCCTCCCCTGAGCTTAGAAGTATCTCCTGCTGTTCCTCTTTAATCTGTGGAGGTTCAAGTTTCACCTGGACCAGACTGGGGCTCCTCTCCTGCTGTTCAGGGGAAAACTCCTCTTTACAAACAGGAAGGAAATGGAGATCTAGAAGGAGGAGACAGGCGGTAACGTCAGCAGAGAGAATTTCAATGTGTTGGATGTGACTGATTCTCCTACTTATTGATTTGTTTTGTGATGATTTTGAAATTGTCTGTTTTACGTTTTTGTAATACACGTCATGTAATACATGTCAAAAAGTTTCAAAGTATGGATTAGTGTTCACATGTACTATGCAACTGTACTGACGAACCAGTAACCAATATTTCTAATACGTAGTCTATTGCAGTGTTTCTCAAACTTTTTATTTTTAAGGATTTGGTATTTGTTATTAGGCCACTAACCCCCCTAACACTGTTACAGACCTCAACTCAAACTTTATTTATATAGCACATTTAACATGACCAGGTCAACCAAAGGGCTGTACAGTTAAAAGCAAACAGCAAAACAATGCAATAAAAAAAGACATTAGCATACAATGACATAAACAAACAAAACATTAGCACCAGTAAGCAGTGTTAATGACCCACAGCTGTTTGTTCTTCATTTTTTAATTAAAGAAAGCTTCTGCGCGGTATTAGCAATAGCTACACACACGCATGAACAAGAACAACGTTGCTGGGACCGGGTGTACTGCTTGTGATTAAAACAAAGTCTTTTTCACAACTTTTCGCTATTGATGCCTTTTCTTTCTCTCTCTGCTGTTGCTGCTGTTCTCTCTGGGCTAGAGCCTAATTTACACTTCGCAGCACGACGGTGTCCCGTGCCTAAAATAGCAGGTATATATACGCGTTGTGGATGCAACTCATTGTGAGCTTGTAGGTCTGCTATTAAAACATTATGGCTACAAATGGCATAATCCTGGATTATATTCATCTAATATAATAACACAGGCCTGGGTATTCAACGTTTTTCAAGTCAAGGACCCCTTAGCTGAGACTAGAGACCCTTATTATATATATATATATATATATATATATATATATAGGAAAAAAAGGAACGAAAAAGAACTGAACTAGTTCATTTTTTGAACCATGAACTTTAGTTCAAAATTTTGAATTATGAACTATGAACTGAACTAGTTCATTTAAAAATTTGTGAACTGAACTTTGAACTAGTTCATATTTTAAGTGAACTTTCCCAACACTGCCAGTAAGGGAAAACAGGGCCGTCACTGAAGGCCAGGGAGAAGAAATTAGTCCTTAATACAGACTTTGTTAGGAGCAGAGTAGGCTGAATATAGTAGTTACTGATCAAAATTCTAATCCACCTGACTAGATCCATAGTGTTTCGTTCCACATCTAAATTTTCCACAAAACCGTTTATTAGGGTTTAAATGTTTTTAAGCCCTACTGGCTGATCCAGGAGGCACAGTTATGCTGATCTAGGAGCACAGTTATGCTGAGCACGGTTAGCCAAACTGCGCACACATGGAAATGTCATTTTCACAGTTATTAAAGGATACAAGAAGAGTGGGCACCAAGGAAGAGTAGGCACATCGATGTAAAATGTGCTATTTCGTCCATAATGTTAAAAAGATATATGTTTGAAAAATGGTCTTAAAGGGATACTTCACTTTCGGCGGGGGGAAACATTTAAAAAATATATTAAAAATAAATGAAAAAAGTAATGGAAAATTCATGGCCCCCTCACGCATTAGAGTGTCCTACTAATGTGTGAGGGGGCCTTTATTTTGCCATAACTTCTTTCATTTTTTTTAAATATTTTTTTTTAATGTTTATTTTATGTGAAAGTGAAATATCCCTTTAAGTAATGTAAAGTACACATGATTTGAACATGCAGGGTACGTCATCATCAGACTTAAATTTACCCTTCAACTTCTTGTTTATGGCCAAAATGATTGGATATACAGGTGTTGTAGCAATTGTAGAAATATTAGACCTTAATAGTCAAATGTCCATTCATGTTCTAATCATCTATACCAGCGGTTCTCAAACTATGGGTCGCGACCCAAAGCGGGGTCACGGGAGGGTGCCGTTGGCAACAAAAAAAGAGGGGAAAAAAGAAAAAAAGGAAAAGGGGATTGTAATGAATGCAATTAGTGTTCATTGAGTACACCCTTGCAGTAGTCTAGTCAGGCAGGGTTGTTATATAAGCCTGACCAGCTGTACCTAGATTTTGCTGATTAACACTGTCGGCCATGCACAGACAGCTCCTTCTCCAACAAACTGATTTTAGCTGTTAATAAACTATTTACTCAGGACTTATGTTCAATATGAGCGGGTGGTACGAATACATGGATCACGGGTCCTGTTGGTTCCATTTCTACCCTCGCAGTGATAAATTTGGGGGGGATGGGGTTGCCAAAAAGAATCCCTCATAATATGGGGTTGTGGTATAAAATAGTTTGAGAACCCCTGATCTATACTTTACATTACTTAAGTATAATTAAATATTTTTACGTTTTGGACCAAATAGACAATTTTGCATCGAGGTGCCTACTCTTCCTTAGTTAGACCCTCCAGAAAAACGCGGACAAAAATCCTTAATTATGCGGACTAAAATCCTTGATTATGCGGCCTAAAATCCTTGATTATGTGATTAAATATGCAGGTTTTTTATGTGATTTTGTGTGGTGAAATTGCAGGAAGTTGTGACATATGCGGGAAGTTGCGAAATGTGCGGGAACTGGAAAAAAGGTGATTCTTCTCCCACACCCTGTTACTAGGCTAATACTGAATGAAAAATAGCCTTTTTAAAGACTTCCTATGATAAACACTACTAGAAGCAAGCTACATCACAGAAAGTGCTGGTAATGTTTTATTTTTATTTAATTTTTTTCTCAACGTAAGAATGGCTTAAACATTCCTGAGTCACAAAATTGCAAAACAAATAAAACAAATGCTTCTTGCTTTATAAAAGTGAGGTAGAACAGAACATCTTTTATGCTACAATAATATTTTCAAAGACAGAAACTGAACATCAACTCGCCAAAATCACAGGATTTTGAAAATAACAGATCTCTCAATGAGGCAAACCTACTTTTTACATAATTGCTGTAGGGCAGAAACCTCATATATCCACGTTTAAACTTTTCATGTTTTTTCTTTTTTTCTCCCTGTAAATTAAGGCTCTACTTTAAAGTTTATCATACAATTGTGTCCACACAAAAGTAGTGAAAATAGACGGCTTGTAGATTAGCTATTTTAAAATGTTTTTTTAAATAAAAAATTAACGCTTTTGGACATACAAAGTTTCCAGCTGACAGCAATGATATAAGAAAATGTGATCAGCATGAAAGCTGACAGTATGCAAAACTTAGGGTTCCCACGGTCATGAAATTCTTGGAAATATTTTGAAATTCAAAAAACCTTTTACAGGTCTGGAAAAGGGTTGGAATTAACTTCATGTTTTGGAAAACTTACATTTACATTTTGTTTTTGGCTATTGAACTTCGGTCAGGATTTAGAAGGTGTTTTTAAAATCGGCCTCGGGTCTAAATGGGTTAAGAGACTCGTTATTGCATTATTGCTATAGGCCTGGAAATGGGGTAAAATAATTTGGAAAAGTTTTGAAAATGAATTGTTAAAAGTTTGTGGGAACCCTGTTAAGTGCAGTCTCTGACCATTGAATGGTTCTATAAAACGTATGTAACACAATACTGTATTGCTATGCAATAACAAAATAAAACTAAGTGCAATCTCTCACGACTGTAAGGTTGTAGTAAAGTTAAGCTATGTGCACAAAAACAGTGCAATGATCTTACAATTGTAAGGTTTTTTTGAATAACACACAAGAAATACAGTGCAATCTTACAACTTTAAAGTTGTATTAAAGGTATCATGACATTCATTTTAACTTTTTTTATTTTCAATGTTTTATTTGGGGTTTTATGACCTCAATTACACCCAAAAAACCTGAACTTAGAACATTCAGTGGATTTTCTGTGGTCTGGGGTTTTCTGAATAATTAGGTTGAAAAGTAATCTGAGCTTGGCCCTTCGACAGTGAGGTCACAGTCGATTAATCCCGCCCACTCTCCTCCTCGCCCCTCCCCTCCCCTATCCTTTCCTTTGGGGGGGGCGGAGCAGAGGCGATGATTGACAGGCAAAATCCCTCACCAGCGACACCCGCAGGCAAAGATTTATTTTTTCATTGCAGTTGAAAAGGCTTTAGAAATGTGAGAGAAAAACACCTGCCATGGATCACTGGAATGGAATTTTCACTTAAAACTTTTTGTACACTTTTGAAGGACCAGGACAAAGACTTTGAATGTGGTGTAAAAGTGAATGTCATTAAACCTTTAACCTACTTTTTTTTTCAACGAAGAGTTCACAGTGTATGAAAATTAAACACATAGGTTACCAGAATTGTTTTAAGAACAATCTTACAACTCTCAAGTTGTATTTATTCCTGCATTAAATGAGAGTCCACTGTGTTTGAACACGACTGCATAGTCTGTGTCACTGTCCAATCATTCATCATCCTCCATCCCTTCTCCCTCAACATCCATGTCCTCCCACTCCTCCATATCCCCCCTCTTTAATATCCCCTCCCTCTATCACCTTTCCCTTCTCCCTCTCCTCCCTCTCAAACGCTCCACTGAGGATCAGTTGGTTATGGCATTAGAAGACCAAGGCTTTGAGGTTTTGGTTGGTAGTTGATCTCCCTCGGCTGGACAACACCAGCTTGTAGATGCTGTTGCTTCGTTCAGCATCGGCTGAGTTTGAGACATCATCTTTGTATCGGCGGGCCAAGGAAGACAGTACAGGAAGTCTCTCCTGTAGGCCATCCCAGAACAGATCCAAATCCACCACGCCAGACAGTGTAGCTCTGAGTGCTGCTGGACCCAGGGCTGTGAAATAAGAATCAAATTCATGTCTTGGCACGTGAGTGAAACCTGGAATGGCCTGTAGTTTTCTACAGAGTCATCTAGGAATGCGATGTGACGAGGATGAAACACCCTGACCTCCTGGAGAAACTCTATGGCTGGCTGCCCATCTGACATGTACTTGGTGAGCTTTTCTTCAGCATTGCCTCGCCAACTGTGTGGAGAATCTCGGTCTTTGTGTGGCGTGGTAGGTCAAACTCCTTGAAGTATTCGTCACATAACTCATACTTCAGCTCTTTGTTGGCAGCAATGACCACCTGCAGATCCTCCAGATAATTGAAGATCTTTGTGGTCACTGGGCGTCTGCTCTCGAAGATGTCTAGTAGATTGAGGATGTGTTTGCACTTGTCAACCATTATATGGATCTGCACATTCAGGGACTGAGCCAGGTTTGGGTCTTGAAGCATGTCATGGAGTCTCTCCACAGACGGTGGTACACTTCTGCCACACACCTGTGAATGAAAATCACAAAGTGAAAGAAAGTGATTAGGTCAAACATACAGTAAGGCAGGGGTCTTCAACAAGGGGTCCGGGACCCCTAGGGGGTCCTCACAGTTATCACAGGGGGGCCACCAAATCTTTGTGTGATATGATTTATATTTTTTTTACATTAACCACTTGAACCCTTATACTGTAGCATCCCTTTTCTGAGGAGAACTTTAGCCAAAAATAGCAGATCTACAAGCTCACAACGCCTCGCACTGCGAGGTGTTGTGAGCTTGTAGATCTGCAATGTTTGGCAAAGAGGTATAGTGTAGAGGGGGAAAAGAGCAGACCAAGTAAAAAGTCTGAACAGACAATTTTAAACAATATAGAGGGGGTCCCTGCTTCATCTTTCTCTCAGCTAGGGGGTCCTTGGCCAAGACACCTGCAGTAAGGGTTAAATGTGACTACATTTTTACGTTGATATAAGTAACTCATTCATGTTTGTGTGTGTAGGTGTAAGGGGCCTAATTGGTGGAGAAAGGGGTAATTACTGTTACACATTTATTTACCTGTGTTTCCATCTCGATGAACTCCTTGTACAGTCCAAAGTACTCTCTGTGGTATTGTACTGCAAAGAACCAGGAGTTCCACCGTGTTGCACAGGGGTTTGGAGGCATGGTCACCTTTTTTCTTGGCAGCTTGTTTGTGATGAACGAGAGATATCTTCTCTTGCGTGATCCAGCATTGAAGAACATCTGGGAGAAACTCATCATGAAGCTGTTCAACTGAACAAAAGGTTTGCGGAAGGCATTACGATGAGGTTCATGATGTGTGCCATGCACGTGATGTGCAGTGAGTTGGGATACAGCGCCTGCAGAGCAGATTTGAATGCCTTCTTCATGTATGCTGCATTATCTGTGTCAAACACAATCACATCCTCATTTTGAATGCTGTATTCTTGTAGGCACTTTACGACAGCCACAGATACAGTGGAATGATTGCACTGCTCAAGGAACACGGTGTCTGCAAGGTAGGCCAATATCCTACCAGAATGATCCTTCTTGAGTGGTGCAAGCAGGATGTTCAGCACGCATCTCCCCTCTACATCTGGAGTCTCATCAAATATCACAGCAACAGGTTTTCCTCCAAGAAGTGTCTTCAAATCTTATTTTTCCTTCTCATATACTGCTCCCAAGTATTTCTCTTGAAGCTGGTGAAATCCTGGAATGGCTCCACCATTGATTACTTTTTCATTCAGGAATTTCCTCATTGTAAGATGGTCGCTCTTACACAATGGAATGTTGACAGCAGTGCAGGTGGCGACCCAGGTCTCAAAAAAAAAAAAAAAACTTTTACTATTGGGCTGTCTTATTTATTCTCTCACACATTATTACATTACATTACAGTACAGTCATTTAGCAGACACTTTTATCCAAAGCGACTTACAATAAGTGCATTCAACATAGGTAGGGAACAAAAACTACTAATCACCAGAAGTCTTAAGTGCATTTTCTGCAAAAACAAGCAACCAAGAGTATACCTAGCGCTAAGGTAAAAGTGCAATATATCAGCTACTTATTTCCTTAAACAGATGAGACAAAATAGCAAAATCAAATGAGCAGGAGCTAAAACAAATAAGTGTATCGACTAAACAAGATCCAATAAAACAATACAACAACAAAACAAGTGTTCGTACAACTAGTTAACAAAAAGTAGGCCAGGCGGAGAGGAAGGGTAGTGTTTCCTGAAGAGGTGGGTTTTCAGCCTGCGGCGAAAGATGGGCAGTGACTCTGCTGTCCTGACATCAGTGGGAAGTTCATTCCACCACTGTGGGGCCAGAACAAAAAAAAGTCGTGATCGTGTGGATCGGCCAGAAGGACCCTTGAGTGACGAGGCAATCAGTCGCCCCGAGGTGGCAGACCGAAGTGGTCGGGCAGGGGTGTAGGCATCGACCATAGCCCGGAGGTAAGAGGGAGCTGTTCCTTTCACTGCCCTATAGGCTAGCACCAGGGTTTTAAACTGGATGCGAGCTGCTACGGGGAGCCAGTGTAGAGAACGGAGAAGGATAGTTGTGTGGGAGAACTTGGGGCGGTTGAACACCAGACGAGCCGCAGCTTTCTGAACAAGCTCCAGAGGTCTGATGGCAGATGCCGGAGCACCAGCAAGGAGGGAGTTGCAGTAGTCCAGGCGGGAGATGACAAGAGCCTGGATGAGCACCTGGGCTGCCTTCTCCGTGAGGAAGGGGTGAATCCTCCTGATGTTGTAGAGGAGGAATCTGCAGGAACGTGTCACTGATGCGATTTTTGCCGAGAACGATAGTTGGTCGTCCCGGGTCACACCCAGATTCCTCGCAGTCCGAGTTGACGTCACCACAGCGTTATCAATGGTGATGGCCATGTCTCAGTGCGGACAGCCCTTCCCCGGGAGGAACATAAACTCTGTCTTGTCCAGGTTGAACTTCAGGTGGTGCGTCGACATCCACTCCGAGATGTCAGCCAGACAAGCAGCAATGCGTGCCTCCACTTGTGTGTCGGAGGGGGGGAATTGTATAGGAGTCTCTGGCGGTGGCATTAATAGTCTCAGAGGGTTTGGTATGTTTCCTCCCACAGCGGCCGTTGCGGTCCTGTGTGACAGCTCGCAGGTCACCAGCGGGTTGTGTTAAGGCCACCTTGATATTTAGAAGAGTCGGACCGTTCCGGGGGTGCACTTCGGTGATGGAGGCCTTGCTGCTCTGGAGGCACAGCACAGCGACTCTTGGACTCGCTTCCCTTACGCAGGAAAGCCGGGCTGAAGTCTTAATCTTGTTGGCGCTGAAACTGGTGGTGCCACTGCTCATACTGCTCAGACCAAGGGTGAGCAGAATGGGCAATCCCCTGGTGGCTCACACAGCTAGAGCATGCTTTGTGAATCCCAAGGATTCCAGCTTGAATCCAACTTGCAATTCTCGCAAGTCTCTTCTTGCAAGTTCTCTCCTCTCTCTGCTCTGGGGTTCTCTCCTCTCTCTGCAGTAGATGTTCTATCTCTTTACACTTTGCACTGTCTTGAGCTGGCAGCAGATTGCTGGCCTCACTGCCCAACGCGGCTGGAACTTTCTTCATGAGGAACTGTGGTAACACACCAAAGTCCTGAGAGTTCTCTATGTAGCACTGGCTGACTGCTGTCTGCAGCTTGAGGCGTTGTTCTGTGGTGTCCATGTTCTCACTTACCTCTCCAGAGGGAAGGATGTTGGGAGTCAAGACCACAGACAGGTTAAAGCTGTCCATCAAGTTCTCTGCACTCCTCTTGGACACACTGTGGAGGAAGTCAAACAAGTAGCTCAGTACGCTGAGGTTTCTGTCGGGCAGTAGGCAAGACAGCAGTAATGTGGCGGCGGTGAGGTCTGCCTGGCTGGTCAGCTGCTGGGCTTTCAGGAAGGCTTCTTGCATCTTTGTGGGCAAGACGGCTTCTGGCAGCTACCTAAAGAACTGCTTAACCAAGTTGGCCACAAGATGCGGCTTTGCCGTGGACAGACACTGCTCGCCTCCATCCAGCTTGACCCTGAGAGCTTTCCGAGCAGCAATGGAAAAGAAAAGAAAAACAAAATTCGTACTTGTATCCTCTCATTATGTTGTTGAGCTCTTTCCCCAAATTCGACTTGTAAACAAGCCGGTGAAACCACATGTTGGATGTTGCTGTGTGGCCGGGATAAAATCCAAGAACACTCGCCCCGGGTATATCCGGCGGCCTCGGTCGGCGAAAAAAATAGGGGCAAGTTTGTTTTGGGGCGAGTGTGTTTTCACCGTGCATTGGGGGGGGGGGGAATCAGTGCATGATTTCAAAAGTGGGTTCAGATTCTATTAAATAAGTATTTATTATTCTAAATTACTTGGGGGGGGGGTCTGGGGGGGTCCAATCTGAAGCTAGGGGGAGACGAAACCCCCCCGTTCCCCCCGGGATTTACGCCCATGGACTATGTATTGGCAACAAATGGTTACTGATTTGTCTCTACAGTTGCATTGTACATGTGAACACTAATGCATTTAAAAGACAATATCAAAAGTATTACAAAACAAATATATAAGTAAGAGAATCAGTCACATCCAACACATTGAATTGATCTCTGCTGATATTACCTTCTCTCTCCTCCTTCTAGATCTCCATTTCCTTCCTGTGTTTAAAGAGGAGGTTTCCCCTGAACACCAAGAGAGGAGCCCCAGTCTGGTCCAGGTGAAACTAGAACCTCCAAAGATTAAATAGGAGCAGCAGGAGAGGAGCCCCAGTCTGATCCAGGTGAAACTAGAACCTCCACAGATTAAAGAGGAGCAGCAGGAGAGGTGCCCCAGTCTGGTCCAGGTGAAACTAGAACCTCCACATATTAAAGAGGAACAGCAGGAGATAGAACATCCACAGATTAAAGAGGAGCAGCAAGAGAGGAACCCCAGTCTGGTCCAGGTGAAACTAGAACCTCCACAGATTAAAGAGGAACAGCAGGAGATAGAACCTCCACAGATTAAAGAGGAGCAGCAGGAGAGGAGCCCCAGTCTGGTCCAGGTGAAACTAGAACATCCACAGATTAAAGAGGAACAGCAAGAGAGGAGCACCAGTCTGGTCCAGGTGAAACTAGAACCTCCACACAACATCCCATCTTGGGAACTACGTATGAATCTAAACAGTCGATCATGCATTGGGTGCATGATCGACTGTGCTGTGAGAGGTTGTGAGAGGACGCTGGCCATGTTTGTTCGCCGATTCTCCAACCCCTAGCTAGCTTCTATGTGATTTGTTTTAACTTTTTAGAGTTTTAGAGTTTTAGAGTTTAGCTTTTGTAGTGAGTTTAGCCCTTTTATTTTGCACAGCGGACGCCACTGACTACATCTGCGAGTGGATATTGTCCAACACGAACTGAGACTACTGTCCTTCCTACCTGCTGCCGACGTTCTCCAATTCTGGCAAGCGTCGGACCAGTCTCCCGCTGTTGGCAGTCATTTGCCTGGACGCCTCCATCTCCGTCCAGCGCTGCAGAGCTTCAATAACCCGGGCAGCCCTCCAGCAGTCCCCGGTGCGGTTAGGCCTCGTTGCCTGGGACCGCCTCTCCTCTGCCAGACAGCCGTCGGTTGTTCAACCTTCGGCTAACAGCTGCCTCCAACCCGCTGTTCCAGTCCTCCATAACCTCCTGGATTCTGCTGCTAAGGTGGCTACTGCTGAGGTATATTCAGCTGTCCCTCTGTGCCTCCTACCCACCTGCCGGTAGCTGCAGACACTCACTGGCGGTGGCCGCAGCTAACCAGGCTAACGGCTAACTCCAGGTTCTTATACTCCGTAATATGCTCAAATACTCTACCTCACTCCTACTGGGACTCAATAACGCCACTATTCCAAAATGCATCTCATTCATCAAACAACTTGGAATCCTACGTCGACCCCGTTACACTCACAGAAGCATCCGCCGAAAGTTTGTGTACACTCAGCCTGGCCACTCCATTACACCCATCTGTTCTGCTCCCCGCTCCGTCGCACCTCGATTGCGTCATCAGAACATCGGCGCACTTGGATGTTGTAGCAGCTCTGCGAGGCTGCCACACTCCAAGCAGCATGGAAAACGTGGAGTGGATCTCAAACAGCATGGAAAACGTGGAGTGGATCTCACACTACTTCGCCCCCTACAGAATTACATCACCCCAACTACTGTAAAAATGGACCTTCTCAACATCCAAGCACTCAAACTCAAATCCTCATTTATCAACGACCACATTTTGGACAAAGGACTAGACATTATGTGCCTAACAGAGACCTGGCAGCTCCCAGATGTCTATAAATCCTTGAATGAAGCCTGTCCACCCGGCTATAAATACCTGGTAAAACCCAGCAGCACTAGTCGTGGCGGCGGCTTAGCAGTATTTCACCGCCTCGACCTGGATCTGTCCCCTCTCCCTCTGCCTATACAGTCATCGTTTGAATCACTTGCTTTCAAATGTAAACCCCCATTTCCCATGACAGTATTACTCATATACCGGCCACCTAAACCTAACCCTGCCTTTATTCCAGAACTGCATGACCTACTCACAACCCTCTGTACTACAACTGCAAACCTGATAGTTCTTAGTGATATTAATGTCCATGTTGACAACCCCTCCCGCCCCCCTGCTTCTGACCTATTGCAATTACTGGACTGCTTAAACCTCACCCAACACATCAACGTCCCCACACATGACAAGGGGCACACCCTGGACCTAGTCATTACTCATTCTGTCCCCATCACCAATATCCAAGTACATGAAGTAGGTGTGTCTGACCACAGACTCATCCAAATGGAGCTGCCATTCCCACCCCCCCACGCCAAACCCAAGCGCCACATCTCCTTCAGAAACATCAAAAATATCAACCAAGACTCAATAACACTGGACCTTCAACATCTCTCCTCTGCAAACTTCCCTTCAGCAAGTGAAGCAGTGGATTTTTATAATAAATCCCTGACCGGTCTCCTGGATCTCCACGCCCCAATAAAAACCAAAACTGTCACTTTTTCACGCACAGCCCCCTGGTACACTTGTGAGCTGCGAAGAATTAAGACAGCTGGGCGCATCCTAGAGCGGCGTCTCAAAGCCACAGGACTCACCGTGCACAAACTGGCCTACAAAGACCACCAGAAGGCCTACTCTAAAGCCCTTAGAGATGCACGAGCTCAATTCTACTACTCTAATTTAATTAACAATACAGTTTCTCAAACCACAATCTTCCACTCACTCAGCATTCACAGAGGAACAATGCAATAACTTCATCACCTTCTTCACCACTAAAGTAAACACCATGCGCTCCCAGCTCTCCAGACTCTCTACATCTCCAGCTTCCCCTGCCCCCCCCCCCCCCCCCCGTATGGGATTTCTCAGCCTCTCCGCGTTTTCTCCACCACCACACAGCGAGAGGTCGAGGACATCATCAAAAGGATGAAACCCTCCACCTGTGCCCTGGACCCCTTCCCCACAGCCCTTGTAAAGCTTAACATCTGTGCCATAAGTCCCCTGATAACTAAAACCATAAACCTCTCACTCCAGTCTGGCCTTGTTCCCTCTGTATTGAAGACAGCCATCATCACACCCCGGCTCAAAAAACCCTCATTCGATCCCGACAACTTGGCCAACTACAGACCCATTTCTAATCTCCCTTTTCTCTCCAACATTTTGGAAAAAGTGGTGGCAGCACAACTCCAGGACCACCTTGACATAAACGGCATCGCCGAGAAGTTTCCGTGCAGCCCATAGCACGGAAACAGCCCTCGTCAGAGTCACAAATGACTTACTGAAGGCAGCGGATGTAGGTTCCCCATCACTCCTCATCCTGCTTGATTTGACTGCAGCATTTGACACTGTTCACCACGACATCCTCCTCAACTGCCTTCACTCCATTGGTCTCTCTGACTCTAAACTGGTTTCATTCCTACCTCTCCGACAGAACCGAGTGCGTATCCCTGGGAGGAAAAAAATCCCGGACACCCTGTCACCTGCGGTGTCCCCCAGGGATCCGTACTCGGCCCCACACTCTTCACCCTCTACATGCTCCCCCTCGGCCACATCATCAGTCAGCATGGCATCTTGTTCCACTGCTATGCTGACGACACTCAATTGTACCTCAAGATTGACCCCCCCCCCCCCCCGCTAACCAGCCACCACCATCTCCGTCACCCCCCCCCCCCCCTGCAGACCTGCCGGCACCATCTCCTTCATCCACACTGACCACCTGCCTGGAGGAGATAAAGGCGTGGATGAACCTCAATTTCCTTCAGTTAAACAGCTCCAAGACTGAAGCCATCTTAATTGGCACCCCCTAACAGATCAAATCATGCCCCATAACCAGCATCTCATTCTCCGGTCAAAATCTCCCCCTCTCATCCACAGTCACCAACCTGGGTGTGAAAATGGACCCGCACCTCAACTTTGAGGCACACATTAAAAACCTGTGTAAAAACTATTTTTTTTACCTCAGGAACATCTCCACACTCCGCTCCACAGTCACCCTGCCAGATGCTGAGAAACTCATCCATGCCTTTATCTCCTCCAGGCTGGAATACTGCAATGCATTACTCATCGGGATCCCTAGCATGAGCCTCTAAGGGCTCCAATACATCCAAAACAGCGCTGCTAGGGTCCTGATGAGAGTGCGAAAATATGACCATATCACACCCACCCTCCGCGCACTTCACTGGCTCCCCATCTCCTTCAGGACGAATACAAGATTTCCCTTCTCACCCATCACTGCAACCCGCCACCCGAAGCCTCCGCTCCAACAACACCAACCTTCTCGTTGTCCCTGACACCAACCTCCGCACCATGGACGACCGGGCCTTCTGTTACACAGCCCCATGTCTGTGGAATGCCCTCCCTGACCACATGAGAGCACCACAGTCCACTGATGCTTTTAAAAATGGACTAAAAACCTACCTTTTAAAAAAAAGCTTTTTTCAAATTTTCATGGACTTTGTTTGTTTTTCGTACTGAGTTTTAATTTCTAAATTTTGGCCCCTTAGTTTAGCCTAGTTGGATCTTTTGTAATTGTTTTGTTTCCTGTGCTGTTTTTATGCCTTGCTTTTTTTTCCTGTAGCCCTCTGAGATTTGTGAGACTGTAAAGTGCGTAATAAATATAGTATTATTATTATATTAAAGAGGAACAGCAAGAGAGGAGCCCCAGTCTGGTCCAGGTGGAACTAGAAACTCCACAGATTAAAGAGGAACAGCAGGAGAGGAGCCCCAGTCTGGTCCAGGTTAAACTAGAACCTCCACAGATTAAAGAGGAACAGCAGGAGAGGAGCACCAGCTGGTCCAGGTGAAACTAGAACCACCACAGACTAAAGAAGAACATGAGGAGATACTCCTAAGCTCAGGGGAGGCTGCAGGGTCACCGTTGACATTACTGACAGTGAAAAGTGAAGGTGATGATGAAAACAGAGAGACAGAGCCTCCAACCAGCACCTCAATTAAACACATGACAATACAAGCATCACAACGAACTACTGATGACCAGGTCCTCTTTTCACACTGTTCTGATTCTGATGCTGATGACAGTGATGACTGGGGGAACAGGGATCATGAGTCAGTTGTAAACACACTGGAATCACACAAGACACATGTGGAAGGACACAGATTGTCTTTGAGCAACAAAATGTCCCAGAACCATTAAAGAAAAGAACATCCATTAGGAGTAAAACAGGAAATAAAAAAAATTGTTGTACAGAGTGTGACAAAGTCTATGGTCACAAGAGGCATCTGAACAGACACCAGGATTCATACAGATGAAAAGTCCTTTGCTTGTACATTTTGTAACAAAAGCTTTGTACAAGCTAGTTATCTGAAAAAACACATGATGATTCATACAGGCGAAAAGCGTTTTCATTGTACAGTTTGTAACAAAATGTTTAGACATAATAATCATCTGAAAAGACATGATGATTCATACAGGCGAAAAGCCCTTTGCTTTTGCAGTTTGTAACAAAAGCTTTAACCGATCTTCAACTCTGAAAACACACATGTGGATTCATACAGGGGAAAATCCCTTTGCTTGTACAGTTTGTAACAAAAGCTTGAAACAAGCTGGTTACCTGAAAACACACATGTGGATTCATACAGGGGAAAAGCCCTTCGATTGTACAGCTTGTAACAAAAGCTTTAAACAAGCTTGTAATCTGAAAAGACATGACGATTCATACAGGCGAAAAGCCCTTTCCTTGTATAGTTTGTAACAAAAGCTTGAGCTATAATAATCATCTGAAAACACATGATGATTCATACAGGCGAAAAGCCCTTTGCTTGTACAGTTTGTAACAAAATCTTTAGCCAGTCTTCAGGTCTGAAAACACACACATGATGATTCATACAGGGGAAAAGCCCTTTGCTTGTACAGTTTGTAACAAAAGCTTTAAACAAGCTGGTTACCTGAAAACACACATGTTGATTCATACAATCGAAAAGCCCTTTGCTTGTTCAATTTGTAACAAAATCTTTAGCCATAATTGTCATCTGAAAAAACACATGATGATTCATACAGGCAATAAGCCCTTTGCTTGTACAGTTTGTAGCAAAAGATTTAAACAAGCTGCTTACCTGAAAACACACATGTTGATTCATACAGTCAAAAAGCCCTTTGCTTGTTCAGTTTGTAACAAAAGCTTTAGTTATAATTGTCATCTGAAAACACACATGATGATTCATACAGGCAAAAAGCCCTTTGCTTGTACAGTTTGTAGCAAAAGCTTTAAACAAGCTGGTGACCTGAAAACACACATGTTTATTCGTACAGTGGAATAGCCCTTTGCTTGTACAGTTTGTAACAAGCATTAAACAAGCTGGTTATCAAATGATGATTCATACAGGCGAAAAGCCTTTCCTTGTACAGTTTGTAACGAAAGCTTTAACCAATCTTCAATTCTGAAAACACCCATGTGGATTCATACAGGCGAAAAGCACTTTGCTTGTACAGTTTGTAACAAATGCTTTAGCCAAACGCAACATCTGAAAACACACATGAGGATTCATACAAGAAAGAAATATTTTATCACACCAAACATGAAACAAACACTGTTCAGGGGTCTGAACAGTGTTCACAACAGTAGTCACAATGCGCCACAATGTGAACTTGTAAATTGGCTATTCTTTGCTGTTTCTGTACACCACGCCTGTATGTATAGGGTCATTGAAAGAATTAAAAACGCGTAATGTCAATTTGTTGACATATAAGGAATTACATGAATTACATATATGTATATTTATCTCAATATTTTTTGTGCCCTACCTGTCTGCCTGTCTGTCTAATCAGACACGTATTGGTGCAGCATACTTAAAGTTGTACAATGCAGAATCACAAATAACGATTTTTAGCAACCTCTGCTGGTCACTACCGTCACTGCATACAATTTCCGTAGTCCTCGATTACCCAGAATTCCATTCGTTTTCACCGGAAGCCGGAAGCGTTTCAAAAAGCGATCTTTTAATTGTTTTATACTATCTATGGATCGTTTCTCTTAGCCAGTGGAGCATTGGTTACCATGAGCTGTGCTTTCTTTTTCTGTTCTTTTTCGATCTTCCAATCCTACATTCTCTTAAAATCAGCGTGAGGTTCCTTTTTGTTATTAGCGCGGTAGTTCCTGGCCAAACAGGAAACCGTTGCGTTAGTTCCTGTCCAAACAGGAAACCAGTGCATTTCCGCCTCCGTTTTCCGGCCAGATGACGTCATTTCCCCGGGAAAGTCCCCCCCTTCACCGTTCAATAGTAAATATATAAATAAAAGGCTTCCGGGGGTGAAATTCATGGAGTGGGTGTTGTGAAACTTTTGCCACTCACAAAAGATATACAATTTAACTTTAGTTTTGTTGAAAACGTTACCTAGTATGCCTTTAAGTGTGAATTTAGACCTTGAAATCAGGCATATTTGTGGACAATATGCTTCAACTTAAGTGGATGACATTTACCACAAATCACAATTAGCCATACATGATAGTAAAATACTGATGTTTTATACGTGTACACATTTTAAAAAAATGATTGTGTAATCAGAGGGGAAAAAATGTAATGCCAAGCTGGCTGAATTGTAACACAATGTTACACCACTATTGTGTCTAAGGAAAAATTATGTTTTGTTTTATTACATGATTAAATTAAAGGGATATTTCACTTTCAAACGTGTTTGGGGTCATTTTATTATCGACTCTGGCTTTTGTGAGCACAGACAGTTTTTAAGTTGCTCGATTCACTATAGTTAGATATTTGATATTCATTTATCAGACACTTATTTTTCAATATATTTTTTTCCATTTTCCCTCATGCATAAGATGGACAATATTAGTCACCAGAACCAAGGACATGTGTATCCAATGAGTCTAACATGGTTAAAATGTAGTTTAAAGTTGGAAAAGGTGTTTCTGATAAAAATCAATATCAAATATCTAAATACTGAATCAAGCAACTTAAAAACTGGGTGGGGTGAAACACAAAAGGCAGAGTAGACTTTAAAATTACCCTAAACTTGTTTGTAAGAGAAATATCCCTTTACCTTACTTGTGGGGTCCCAGTAACTGTTGCAGTAGACTTCATCCAGAACCTGGTGTACTGTCTGTAACAGGATTTGTGGGATCACATTTCTAGGGACACACAGTCTTCGGCTCAAATGTGCGCAAGAATGCTAGTGTCTTCCTTCATCTCAGTAGCTTTCAGCTGCTGGCCTTAAAATAAAAACCTTGAAGTAAGATAACAGTAAAACGATCTTGAGTGTTCAGAAGTCTGTCTGTAACCATACAGTATACTGTATGTATCTCTCATCCATCCATTCCATCTGTTCAGGTATACAGATCACCAGTAGCTCATTTATAAGATTATACGACTGATTAACATCAGATGTATTTTACCTGCCCATAGAGGAAAGAAGGACACGGTGAGGGGAACAGTCACATGCACGTATGTCAAGTACTATTTAGGTCACCAAAGCAGACAGACTCAGTTAGAATTGGGCAGGATTTTAAGCTAGACATTACAATTAACAGTCACAAAATGTAATTCCAAAAAAGCCATCATAATTCTCAGGTTCAGATTCAGAGATGTAATTCTAAAACAGCATTCGCAGATCACAACTCACATTCATAGAAAAGGTAAGGAAACCGTGGGGCAAAATTATCCTTTAAGTGATTGGCATTAGCACCAATCAAAACCATACATGATAGATTTAGCAACATATTGATGTTTTATACATCAACATGTTCAGTAGCCACACTTTGGGGCCAAGGTTAACTTACTGTTCTGCTTGTGGAGTCCCGGTAACTGTTGCAGTAGACTTTATCCAGAACCTGGTGTACTGTTTATAACAGGACTTGTAGGATCACATTTCTAGAGGCACAGTCTTTGTCTCAAATGTGCTCAAGAATATTAGTGTCTTCCTTCATCTCGGTCACTTTCAGTTGCTAGCCTTTAAATAAAAAGCATAATTAAATACATGTTTAAATAAAAACCATGAAGTTATATATATATATATATATATATATATATATATATATATATATATATATATATATATATATATATATATATATATATATATATATATATATATATAAGAATAAGAAAGAAGAGGCATTTCGAGTGTTCAAAATCTGGATGTAACCGTATCTCACTTTAAAGGTAGGCTAAGCGAAGTTTTATTTATTTTTTATTTTGATTTAACCTTTATTTAACCAGTAAAAAAACACATTGAGACCATAGTCTCTTTTACGAGTGTGCACTGGCCAAGAGAAGAGGCAAATATATGTTACACAGCTCTGCCAGTAACAACAAATACATGACATGACAAAGACAAACAAATAACATCCGTAATACCAAGAAAGACCTACCACCAGGGAGGCTCAGAGAGAATCTAAATAGCTAACCATTAACAGACTAATAAAAAAACTAATAAGAACAATATATCATGAAACTACTAAGCTAATATAAACTAAGATCACAGCGATTGCTACTCGTCAAAGCAGGAGCAATGGCTGGAGAGTGTGCCCATGGCAATCCTCTTATAAGTCACTAGGGCAGTGTTCATCAACCTTTTTTGTGCCAAGGCACACCTGGCTTAGCCAAAAGATCCCAGGGCACACCTAGATATACAGTATATATATATATATATATATATATATATATATATACACACACACACACACACACACACACACACACACACACACACACACACACACACACACACACACACACACACGCGCACACACACAGAGAGATTATTGGGCAGGTATAAAGAAACCTTGACCATTACAAATATATAAATCTTTGGCCTACAAATATATACACTTAGGTCACTTCAAGTTCTTCTTTGGTAAGTATATTTGGTACCCAATATACTTCTAATATCTGATAATAATATCTAATAATCTGATCCTGATAGCGTTATTGCGGACGCATGCGCTGTTGCCCACTACAGACGAACACAAAAACTCTCGCCCCAAAACAGTCACCCCCTAAACCTAACCTTATTCCTAAACGTAACCTCAGTAAAACTAATAACATGGCTAACCGTAAACTTATGTCTAACCTTATCCTCAGTAAAACAAATACAGGAATACAAGAACCGCTGGTCCGCGAAAAGAAATGGGGGCGAGCGTGTTTTGGGGCGAGTTTTCCGGTTATATCCACAGCACCGCGGCTTGAGTTGCAAGAGATTCTCTCCGTGGCGTGGAGGAGTAATTAAACACTACAAACGTTGACACAAACACACTGGAGTGATTTAGAAGCACTTTATAAGAAAACTAACACTTATGTATTGTTTTATTGTTGGACATTCATCATGGCAGGTTATAACATGGGCTTTTGGGACAGGACAGCCCCTCTTAGCAGGTACGACGTTCAGGTCCGCCTTATCGACCCGTTCCGACCCACTTAGTAATACTGACTGAGTGCCAAAGCATGTACCCTGTGCCCTTATACAGTACCAGGTAGGACAACATATTTGCATTCCTATGGGTGATGGTCGCTACACTGAATGGACTCGGCCGTGGCTGTGTGTGAAACGGATTGACGGACGATCGGCGCTATTGTTCTCGAGGGTCTGGGTTCACACTTTCTTCAAACGGCGCGGAACACCTCAGCAGTACTCGCGGACCAAAATTGGGACGTTTGCCAGGGTTGATAAACACTGCAGTAGGGGGATCAAAGAAGCCAATTTTAATCTGGTCTGTAGGTCGTTCCACGACCAGGGCCCAAAAAATGCAAGGCTTTTTTTCCCTGCCTCAGATTTGGTATTGGGTACGACGTAGCGCATCCAAGCATTTGATCTGAGGTTAAGCGAATTTTGGACTAGTTCAAATTTTGAACAAGTATAAGTAGGGAGATTACCAAGAATGGCTTTGTAAATAAAAGTGTACCAATGTAGCAACCTGCGAGATGCTAAGGAGGACCACCCTACTAAGGAGTACAGAATACAATGGTGTGTCCTGTAGGTACAGCTGGTAATAAACCTCAATGCAGCATGAAAAAGGGGATCAAGTCTACCCAATGTTGAGGAACAGGCGAATCGGTACACAACATCGCCATAATCAAGTTGCGACATAAAAGGCTAGTGACCAGCCTTTTCCGTGAGGCAGAAGAAAAACAGGACTTCATTCGATAGAAGAAGCTCAGTGTGAACTTTAACTTCTTAGCCAAGGCATCAATGTGGTGATTGAAGTTTAGCTTATTATCCAACCAAATCCCAAGGTACTTGTAAAGCGCCACCCATTCGATGGTTACTCCATCCAAGGTGGTGATGTTTGGGGGGCTAATGACAATACTATTTGGAGCAAATAGCATGGCCTTGGTTTTTTGGCCGTTTAGTAGCAATTTGCTGTTTACCAATTCATGCTGCAGAGAGACAAAATCTGAGGCCAAGTTTGACACTGCCACGTCAAGTGAAGGGGCACAAGAATACAGAACTGTGTCATCAGCATACATGTGATACTTACAATGCTTAGATTGACTGCAAATATGATTGACATACAACAGAAAAAGCAATGGACCAAGAATGGAACCTTGAGGGACTCCCTTCTCAAGGGTGATGGAATCGGAAACAGTATCGCCAAATTTAACACACTGTGTGCGGCCAACTAAATAGTTTTTGAACCAGCCTAGCACATTGTGACAGAAACCAGCATTAGAAAGGACCTTGAGCAATACATGAGGATCTACGGTGTCAAAGGCCTTGCTCAAATCAATGAATAAGGCAGCACAAAAATATTTTTTACCCAAGGCTGCCCTGATCAATAACATTAAGTGAGACAAAGAAAATATAAGACTGAGACAGAGACAGTACAATATACTGATTGAGCATATTCTATTTCTTACCATTTTCTCCACTTCTTTTGTTATATCAAGGAATATCATGTCCCTCTTATTGTTGTCATCATCCAGGAATTCCAGGTCTTTGAAGCGGGGATCAAGTGCTGAGGCGTTGTTGAGGAAGTCTTGGACATAGGTGTAACAGGGATCAAAGTCCTGTCTGAACTTCTCTTTCATCTCGACAATGACTGGTAGATCGCCATCATCTGGCTCAAAATCCACCCGCAGTTTGGCCAGTATTGGGGCAATGATGGAGATAGTGGGGGTCTTTTCCTCGCTGAGGAGCTTGGTTGCCAATTTCAGGGGGGTCATCAGTTTGACGATTTCTGGGATCACTGTCATCTCATCCTCTGTGAGGCAAGGCAGGCCTTCTCCCCGGCTTGGCTTGACTTCCCAATAACGCTCCAACATCTCCAGGGAACTATTCCACCTTATGGAAACATCATAGCTTGGGATCCAGCCTGATTCACTACGTTCGGCAGATTTTTTTTCTCACTTCGCTTCTCAGTCTGGAAAGGCTCCAATTTGACTTGTTTTGCAGAACTACACGGGATCTACATATGTTACGTAGGCAACGTCGTTGCTGATTGGATGTTGTTCCAACGAATCACGAATCACAACGATCACACTGGTGTTTTTGTCCCGCCCCGCACCACAGACCAATCAGAAGCCACGGGTCGTTTTCAGCCGTATGGCATGTCCCGCCTCCCTTGGAGATAGGAGCCTTTCCAGACTGAGAAGCGAAGTGAGAAAAAATAATCCGCCAAATGTAGTGAATCAGGCTGGATCCCAGGCTAGAAACATCATGCACTAGCTTGTGGTGTTCCAGGTCACAGGTGGTCTGCGTTTTATAGAGAGCATCACATGCTTTGAAGCTTTTGTGAAAATATGTTACCACCCTCCTTATTTTCACCAGGAGAGTTGACACTGCGTTCACCTTCAGAGCTTTTTGCGAGTACAGATGAAGTGATTGTGCAATGCATCGCACATGCGGCTTCATTTCTGCACCTGATCCAACCAATATCATATTTCTTGCATTTTCCGTGACCAACGCAGGCTTCTTGTTGCCAATCTTCCACTCGCGGCAAACATCCTTCAGTAACTCTCCCAGATGTATTCCTGTGTGGGCATCGTGGAACACTCTGGTCTGTAGAACAAAGTTTTGCATTTCCCAATCATTATCAATATGGTGTGCCGTCACTGTGATGTATGTGTGAGTGGCGCAAGACGTCCATCCATCCACTGTAAGTGCAACTCTTTGTGCATTGCTCAGCGACACAATTATCTCACTTTTCACTTTGTTGTACAGAGCGGGGATTTGTTTGTCGGTGAAGACCCCCCTGACTGGTATTTTGTACCTGGGGTCTATTGTGTGGAGGAGTTGTCTGAAGCCCTCATTTTCTACAACACTATAAGGCTGGATGTCTTTACAGATGAAGTAGGCGATGGCGTCAGTTATGGATTTAGCGCGGGTAGAGTTTGCTGCTAGAGGAACGCCTAGGACAAAGTAACTTTTCTCACCAGTTTTGCTGGAGCTCGGTTTAGCATATGCTTTGGTGGAATGACTGGAATCCAAAGCAGCGGCCATTGTAAGGTTTAGAAGCACGGCATTCTTTACAAGTTTACCATCTTTCTTGAAAAACCCAAAGTACTTCCAAACGTTTGATTTGTACTTATTAGGTGCGTTAAAAATCTCTTCTAACTCTTCGCTCTCCTGGACCTCCATGCTTGTTTGTTATTACTCGTTGCTTGTTGTTGCCATGTGTCAAACCGAGTTGTTTTGGGCTTGTTTTCATTGGGTTTTCATAGACCTGGCTTCTCTCGCAGAATCTCCCGTCCGTGTCCAGAACAAATAGCAAAATAGTGATGGTGCATTCAATGCGCCTCGGAAACACAGGATAGAATGAAATACAACATGAAAAAATCGATGTAACCATGGATTTTACCGTTTTTACCGATGCAGACACGCAGCGAACAATGCATCACGATTTCGCCCGTCAATTGTATCCGACTAGAGGTCCGGGTGCCCTGCGGGCGCCCTGCCACCTAGCCGCGCACAGGGCTCTATTAGCCAAACAAATTGTGTGTGTGCATTGCTTGCTTGTTAGTCGCACGAAACCTGGCAACCCTGTGGCTGCGTGGCTGCTCCGTTGCAGACAGGCAGAGGCACAGGCACGGTTTTAACTCGACAGTACAGCGTGTACATGTACATTGCAACATGTACATTGCTTGGGATCCAGCCTGATTCACTACGTTCGGCAGATTTTTTTTCTCACTTCGCTTCTCAGTCTGGAAAGGCTCCAATTTGACTTGTTTTGCAGAACTACACGGGATCTACATATGTTACGTAGGCAACGTCGTTGCTGATTGGATGTTGTTCCAACGAATCACGAATCACAACGATCACACTGGTGTTTTTGTCCCGCCCCGCACCACAGACCAATCAGAAGCCGCGGGTCGTTTTCAGCCGTATGGCATGTCCCGCCTCCCTTGGAGATAGGAGCCTTTCCAGACTGAGAAGCGAAGTGAGAAAAAATAATCCGCCAAATGTAGTGAATCAGGCTGGATCCCAGGCTAGAAACATCATGCACTAGCTTGTGGTGTTCCAGGTCACAGGTGGTCTGCGTTTTATAGAGAGCATCACATGCTTCGAAGCTTTTGTGAAAATATGTTACCACCCTCCTTATTTTCACCAGGAGAGTTGACACTGCGTTCACCTTCAGAGCTTTTTGCGAGTACAGATGAAGTGATTGTGCAATGCATCGCACATGCGGCTTCATTTCTGCACCTGATCCAACCAATATCATATTTCTTGCATTTTCCGTGACCAACGCAGGCTTCTTGTTGCCAATCTTCCACTCGCGGCAAACATCCTTCAGTAACTCTCCCAGATGTATTCCTGTGTGGGCATCGTGGAACACTCTGGTCTGTAGAACAAAGTTTTGCATTTCCCAATCATTATCAATATGGTGTGCCGTCACTGTGATGTATGTGTGAGTGGTGCAAGACGTCCATCCATCCACTGTAAGTGCAACTCTTTGTGCATTGCTCAGCGACACAATTATCTCACTTTTCACTTTGTTGTACAGAGCGGGGATTTGTTTGTCGGTGAAGACCCCCCTGACTGGTATTTTGTACCTGGGGTCTATTGTGTGGAGGAGTTGTCTGAAGCCCTCATTTTCTACAACACTATAAGACTGGATGTCTTTACAGATGAAGTAGGCGATGGCGTCAGTTATGGATTTAGCGCGGGTAGAGTTTGCTGCTAGAGGAACGCCTAGGACAAAGTAACTTTTCTCACCAGTTTTGCTGGAGCTCGGTTTAGCATATGCTTTGGTGGAATGACTGGAATCCAAAGCAGCGGCCATTGTAAGGTTTAGAAGCACGGCATTCTTTACAAGTTTACCATCTTTCTTGAAAAACCCAAAGTACTTCCAAACGTTTGATTTGTACTTATTAGGTGCGTTAAAAATCTCTTCTAACTCTTCGCTCTCCTGGACCTCCATGCTTGTTTGTTATTACTCGTTGCTTGTTGTTGCCATGTGTCAAACCGAGTTGTTTTGGGCTTGTTTTCATTGGGTTTTCATAGACCTGGCTTCTCTCGCAGAATCTCCCGTCCGTGTCCAGAACAAATAGCAAAATAGTGATGGTGCATTCAATGCGCCTCGGAAACACAGGATAGAATGAAATACAACATGAAAAAATCGATGTAACCATGGATTTTACCGTTTTTACCGATGCAGACACGCAGCGAACAATGCATCACGATTTCGCCCGTCAATTGTATCCGACTAGAGGTCCGGGTGCCCTGCGGGCGCCCTGCCACCTAGCCGCGCACAGGGCTCTATTAGCCAAACAAATTGTGTGTGTGCATTGCTTGCTTGTTAGTCGCACGAAACCTGGCAACCCTGTGGCTGCGTGGCTGCTCCGTTGCAGACAGGCAGAGGCACAGGCACGGTTTTAACTCGACAGTACAGCGTGTACATGTACATTGCAACAGCGGTGTGGGTTTTAACTCGACAGTACAGCGTGTACACGTTGCATTGCAACAGCGGTGTGTGTTTCGACACGCAAACCGAAAGCGAAAGCAACAGCGGGGGTTGAAGGACTCGCCTCTTTTTTTGTTTTGGAGATGGACACATTTTAATGGCCGCCGCTTCGTTTTTGCTCGGCTGCACTCGCCTCGGGACCCGGATGAACGACACAGACACACAGCTGTCTATGGCACAGCCACGCATGCGCGCCACTGCCAAATGTAAGATAGGATACACATTACATGAACCGGTGCACTCGCATCGTGCACATTTATATCGATTCACTGATTTTTATCGATTAATCTCCACATGCTTAATACGCACACACATAGCCTCGCGTGGCCAGACAATATCACACGACACACTGCGTGGATATTAGTCTGGTCCCTATCAACGATAGATTTTTTTCCAAGGGGTGGTTACAAAAAGATCCAAACGGACTCTATTGGTTAGACCTAAACAATCAGAGCAGTGCTTCCTTGTACGAACCAATCAGAGCAGTGCTTCCTTATACGTCATTGCTCCAAATAAGGTGATAAGCCCGCCCACATTTGGATACTGGGCCCTGATTGGTCCCTCACGACTTCGGAGGGAGAGAAATGAAATCTCTATTGAGGGGGGCCAGACCTAATCTGCCGAGGGCTAAAGTGTGATGCAATTTTGCAAAGGCAGATTCGTCTGGAACCAGGCTAGCACACACACACACACACACACACACACACACACACACACACACACACACACACGCACACACTTCTGTCTACCCATCACCACCGAACCTTCCTCGCATGCATCAAGCTAAAAGCGAAACCAACCTAAAACAATAATCTTCGCCACCGCCTTGATGATCCCCAGCGACGACATGGCGACGCAGGTGTAATTGATAGACTGGCGAACGTCCGTCAGCTCCACGACGTTCCGGCCAATGGGCATCTCATCCTCGAGGGTCAGGTCCTCCTCCCCCAGCGTCCATTTGACGTAAGGCATCGGGGAGCCCACCGCCATGCAGGTGATGTTGACGTTCCCCCCTAGCATGATCTTGCTGTCAGCCGGAGGAATGCTGAAACTCGGAGGGACACGGCACACTGGGAAGGGAGGCACGGGAAACCAGAGTTACCAGAGTTACAAGTTATAAGTTGACTTATATTCTATCAGCCATCTAGTCTAATCTATACTTGTCGCTCTGCAAAATAACATATTGTCAAGCTCGAAAATTTTATATACGCTGTTGTTAGTATAAATGAAGCTTCTGTGTTCTAAGAGTGTAAATAAAATGGACCGGTAAGAGTCAATTTAGGTCCATTTTTACATTGTCAGAGTTAAATTAACACAGATATTGGTCCTGTTTGGCTTCATTGTCTCCGCCAGGCCGAAAGGCATGGGCGAGAGAGTATGTTTGCCCCCTGTCTGTCCGTCCGTCCGTCCGTCCGTATGTACACAGTATCTCTATAGTCATTAAACGAAACGGGTCTTTCAGATTTTTCATATTCCATCCTGATTGGCTAAAAATGGCTTCCAAAGTTTGCAGGAGTGCTCCGTTTTGAACAAAATGCCTCAAATCATGAACACAGCATGCACTTTCCTTGAAATTTTGCACACACATTTCCACTATGCCGAGGAAGAAATGCCACTTGAAAATGTTCAAATCAGCCTCATGGTGGCGCTACAACAGGCCGTGTTTTTACCTATAACTGCACCGTTCTGTGTAAAACTTTGTAAGCGCACTCCCTAGAGGTCAAGGAAAAACCTTTGCCCTGCATTTTTCACATCTGCCTTTTATAGCGCCACCAGGAGGCCGACTTATGTAAGAATTTTTTTTATTACTCCTATATTACTCCTTCCGATTTTATCCAAATTTCACGCAAATCGGTACACATGATCTCTATAGTCATGTGATCAAGACGGATGTGTTTGATTTTTCATATTCCATCCTGATTGGCTAAGATTGGCTTGTTTTGAACAAAATGCCGCAAATCATGAACGCAGCGTCCGATTGCGGTCAAACTTTGCACGCACATTCACATTATGTTGAGTAGCAAATGCCACCCTTTTAACATTGGCCTGTTATAGCGCCACCAGTAGGTCTAACTTAGCAAAACTTTTTTTTTTTAACAAAATGCCTCAAATCATGAATGCAGTGTCCGATTGCCGTGCAAGGCCTAAGAAGAAATGGCACCCTTTTCACATTGGCCTATTATAGCGCCACTAGGAGGCCACAATAACCTACCTGACCTGGCGGAGACCTGTGCTCCGAGGAGAACTTTTTCTAGTTACATTATGAATTATGAGCTTTGCTCTGTCACAGCAGGTCTAATGGTGTCATCCCATGACAAATGCACATCCCTTCTAGAACATACTGTGTTTCATTGTGAAGTTAAACAAGTGAAAATGTAGTAAATACTTCTTAACTTATTAAAGGTCATATTAATAACATTTTATGTAGACAACTAATAAAAAGAAAATAGAGCCACAGAGTAAAAAAGAAATATAAATATAGATACAAAAATATCAAAAAAATGAATAATGAATGAATGAATCATTTTGATTCTTCTTTTTACAAAAAATCTTCTCTTCTGGGGGTCCCTGGCAAAATCTTCTCAGATGGGGGTCCCTGGCAAAGTATTTTAAGATCGGGGTCCGTGGACAAATATATTTGGGGGTCCTTGAAATGAAAACGTTTGAGAACCACTGGTCTATTGCATACAAATTGTATTGTAAATTGTGAATGTTTGGACCCCAAGAAGTCTTCACTGTGCTGACGACTAATGGGGATCCGTAAAAAACTATAAAACAATGTTGCACCTCTAAAATGGAAATGCTTTGTTGGATTGTGGTTCTAGAAATTAGACTCTCTTACCTCTGACATACAGGTTAGCAGGAGAGGAGTAACGTGTCTCTCTTACCTTTGACATACAGTACAGGTTAGCAGGAGAGGAGTAACGTGTCTCTCTTACCTCTGGCATACAGGAGAAGAGTAACGTGTCTCTCTTACCTCTGACATACAGGAGAAGAGTAACGTGTCTCTCTTACCTCTGACATACAGGTTAGCAGGATCGGAGTAACGTGTCCCATTACTGTTGGTGGCAACACACTCATACTTCCCCTGGTCGGACTCCTCAGTGTTCTCTATCTGCAGGGCACCTGGATGGAGGCAGGGATGGAAGACACAGAGCCAGCGAGAGGACAGAGAACAGAGAGCAACCACACAGGGTGATAAGATGTCTTTTAACCATACATTGCCATACATGACATATTAACATAGAAATGGGAAGAACTAGGCTATATCAAGAGAAAATGTATCTGGTTTGAGTGGTTTCAGGGGAGCTTCAGCTAAAACAAGGACATAAAAGCTATTGCCACGGCAATAAGAGATCTCCAAGCCCCTCAGAATCCACCAAAGGGATCAGGTTTGTGATGTCATAGAAACCATTAAAAGACCTCAACCAAGGCCAGAAGACACAAAAAAAGGAATGACATACACGGAAAAACTGTCAAAAAACAGGTCATCAAGAGGTTTTGATAGACGGGGTTGATGGGGATAAGGCAAAAAAAATCGGCCATAAAAAACTTTAGGTTAGGGTTTGGTTGTCTGGGGCTTTTGACAGGAGTTGGTGGTGTTTGGCGTGCATGTGTGCATAGTAAAATCCTCAGAGTTAAGTTAACTTTGAAAGTACACAGTGTGTGTGGGTTAGGGTTAGGGTGTGGGGGTGTGTGGGAGGTTGGTAGTGTCTTCTATACTACAGTGGTCAGCCAGTGATATTGACCGTTTTTACTGGAAGCCTCCTGAGTGTTGTGCGTGACCTGTGATAAAGCCACTAGTGTCCTCTACGGGGAGTAGAGAGCTATATAAAAAGCTGCCTTAGGGTGCCTAAGGCAGGCATTGACGTGCATCTTATCAACCATGCCTAGTAGTAGTGCAGGAACAAACCCTCAAAAAGAGCCTTAGTTTTTGAGATACCCCTCCCCGGAGTAGAACAAAACGGGACATAGTTTTTTCATATCTTTAGGATGTCCCCTTCGTGAAATGGATTGTCCCAAGTTTTACTTTTACTGCAAAGGTCATGAAATTGATCCATGAAGTGACTCACCACATAGGCAAAAAAACGCCTACCCTGAAAGTGGGAGCTCCAAGTAAATCCTCTGTCATTTTCTACCTGCTGGTTGTTTTTAGATCATACTTGTACAGATGGTCTACAGATAGTGTCCCTACATCCCAAAACAATCAGAATGCCAATTTGTGGTTCTATTGTGAATCAGCTGCCTTTTATATAAGGCCTTAAATAGGCGGAAATAGCAAAATGTTTACTTTTCTGAGCAATATTTACTTGTAACTTTGGTCCAGCTCTTTATCAGGGGTAGAACTAGATGTGACATTGTTTTTTCATGTCTTTAAGATGTCCTCTTCCTGAAATGGATGGTCAGAAGTTTTACTTTTACTGCAAAAGTTATGAAATTCATCCACAAAGTGACTCACCACTGCCAAAACACACCTACCCTGAAAAGGGGAGTTTGAAGTCAATCCTTTCTCATTTTCTACCTGATGTTTTTTGTTTTACATCATACTTGCACAGATGGTCTACAGGTAGTGTCCCTACTCCCTACATCCCAAAGCAATCAGAATGCCAATATTTGGTTCTATTGTGAATCAGCAGCCTTTTATACAAGGCCTTATTATAGGCGGAAATAGCAAAAAGTGGACTTTTCTTAGAAATATTCACATGGAATACTGGTCCTACTCTTCTATCAGGGGTAGAAAAAAACGTCACCTTTTTTTTCCATAACTTTGACTTGTCCTCTTCATGAAATGGATGGTCCGAATTTTTTCTTAGATGTCAAAATTCATGAAATGTATCCATGAACATTTGCAAAAAGAAAAAAACAATGCCGAAAAGTCCCTACCTACCTAAGTTAATCCTGCTTCATTGACCACCTACTGGTTGGATTTACATCATATTTGCACAGATTGTCTACAGGTAGGACGGACCCAACACCCAAAACAACCAGAAAGATATGTCAAAATATTCTGTATTGTGAATCAGCAGGATTTTAGGCTCCTAGGCCTTATTAAATATTATATTATTACGTTTTTTTTTTGTTCAGAGTTACTTCTAATCCTAATATATTACTGTAAAATGACTGCTTACTAACAGGACATGTATTCTCATACCATGTTTTTACCCACTCCATATTCATGTGGAATCTAAGGATGTTTCTCAGGTAGGCCAAATATCCTGATGCCTCAAAACAGATGGAATGACAAAATATAGTTCTATAAGCCTTCTATGGTAGCCAGACTTAAAATGCAGTATGGGCTAAGTAGAATACACTACTGTTAGTCCATGAGCCAGAGCCCCAAAATTGAGCAATGATTATCAAAAGAGTGGGCAAAACCATACCTATATTAAATTGTTCATAGGGTCAATACGAGTAAATACATATATGATAACCTCTCCACAGGAGCAGCCTTTTCATGGTTATCACACATTTTGTTGTTTTCCCCATACGTACATGACAGGTGAAAAAAATTCTAAATTTAAAAAAGAGTTATCATAATGAAACTTCCCCAGTTGATTACTTACATGAAGACAATGATTTATCGTATTGCAAGTTTTCTGAAATTGTATATTTAAATATGCAAATTAGGCATTACGAAAATATGCCTGAATTTGCATAACTTTCCAAAATCAACATTGGAACATTGGACAAAGCCAGAGTCAACATTCTTATTTCATTTTGTTAAGATGTTGGAGTCAAAGATTTTTTACGAGGGAATATGCAATATCTGGCTCAATTTTGGGGCTCTGGCTCATGGACTAAATGCCTAATTTGCATATTTAAATATACAATTTCAGAAAACTTGTAATACGATAAATCATTGTCTTCATGTAAGTAATCAACTGGGGAAGTTTCATTATGATAACTCTTTTTTAAATTTTGTCATTTTTTTCACCTGTCATGTACGTATGGGGAAAATAACAAAATGTGTGATAACCATGAAAAAGCTGCTCCTGTGGAGAGGTTATCATATATTTATTTACTCGTATTGACCCTATGAACAATTTAATATAGGTATGGTTTTGCCCACTCTTTCGATAATGAAATCTTGTCTGGCTCATGGACTATGTGTGCCATTCTTAATGAATAATCATCAATCAGCAGCTTATTCTCAATTTCATATATTTATTTACTTTTTTGAGCAGTGTGAGGGGGGGGGGACTGACTGACGGGGGCAGAAACTGCACAAACTTTATTGAATAATGTCATAACCTTTGCAGTCAATGTAAATAGTTTGATGGTTGATAGTTAGATGACAAGTCAAAGTTATGAAAAAACAAGGTCATGTTTTGTTCTACCTCTGATCAAAATCACAAGTGAATATTCCTATTTCTGCCTTGAATAAGGCCTTATATTATACAAAGGGCTGCTGGACACTACCTGTACGACCATCTGTGTATAAGTACAATGTGAAAACAACCAGCGTGTAGAAAATGAACTCCCTATTTCAGGGTAGGTGTGTTTTTGCAGTGGTGAGCCACTTCATGGATGAATTTCATGACTTTTGCAGTAAAAGTAAAATTTGGGACAATCCATTTCATGAAGAGGATATCTTGAAGATATGAAAAAAAAAACAATGTCACATTTTGTTTTACCGCTCAAGGGTCCTTCTGGCCGATCTTCACGGTAACAACTTTTTTCTGTTCTGGCCCCACAGTGGTGGAATGAACTCCCCACTGATGTCAGGACAGCAGAGTCACTGCTGAAAACCCACCTCTTCAGGAAACACTACCCTTCCTCTTCGCCTTGCCTACTTGTTGTTAACTAGTTGTACAAACTCTTGTTTTATTGGATCTTGTTTATTCGATACACTTATTTGGTTTAGCACTTGCTCATTTGCATTTGATTTTCCTATCTTGCCTCATCTGTTTAAGAAAGTAGGTAGCTGATATATTGCACTTTTACTTTAGCGCTAGGTAGATCTTTCTTGGTTGCTTGTTTTTGCAGAAAATGCACTTAATACTTCTGGTGATTAGTAGTTTTGTTCCCTACCTATGTTGAATGCACTTATTGTAAGCTTTGGATAAAAGCGTCTGCTAAATGACTGTAATGTAACGTAATGTACCGCTTATAGAAGAGTAGGACCAGTATTACATGTGAATATTCCTCAGAAAAGTCCACTTTTTGCTATTTCCACCCATAATAAAGCCTTATATAAAAGGCTGTAGACCATCTGTGCAAGTATGATGTGAAAACAACCAGCAAGTAAAATGAGAAAGGATTGGCTTGGAACGCCCTATTTCAGGGTAGGCGTTTTTTTGCAGTAAAAGTAAAACTTCTGACCATCCATTTCAGGAAGAGGACATCTTAAAGACATGAAAGAACAATGTCACATCTAGTTCTACCCCTGATAAAGAGTTGGACCAAAGTTAGAAGTATATATTGCCCAGAAAAGTCAACTTTTTGCTATTTCCGCCTATTTAAGGCCTTATATAAAAGGCTGCTGATTCACAATAGAACCACATATTGGCATTCTGATTGTTTTGGGATGTAGGGACACTACCTGTAGACCATCTGTGCAAGTATGATCTAAAAACAACCAGCAGGTAGAAAATGAAAGAGGATTTACTTGGAACTCTCACTTTCAGGGTAGGCGTTTTTCTTTTGCTTATGTGGTGAGTCACTTCATGGATCAATTTCATGACTTTTGCAGTAAAAGTAAAACTTGGGACAATCCTTTTCACGAAGGGGACATCCTAAAGATATGAAAAAACAATGTCCCGTTTTGTTCTACCCCGGGGAGGGGTATAGTCAACTTTTGGGCTTTTGGTTCCTGCACTATAGGCTATATGTACCCCGCGATTGGTAATGTTTATGAAACCTATGTTCACGAATGGAGGAGTCTAGTGTTGACAATTTGCGTTAATTAATATACATTTCTGTGTCTTTATTTCATACATTTTCAACTGGCGAATTGTTCCATAAAAAATAAGCTGTGTGTTCATGTGAAGTGTGGCGAGTTCAACCCCAGTGTACAACACAATGCAACATATACAATACAATACAACACAATGCGACATAACCAGCATGTCTGCACAGCAGCACTAGATTTCTGGCACAAGGATGCACTAGACTTCTGGGACAAGGATAGACTTCTGGGACAAGGATGCACTAGACCTCTGGGACAAGGATGCACTAGACCTCTGGGACAAGGATGCACTAGACCTCTGGGACAAAGATGCAATGCTAAAGACAGTTTCTGTCTTTAGCATTGCCCAGGGTGCGCCACGGGAGGCTTCTGCTTGGCTTCAGCTCCAAATGCAATGAGACAAAACCAGACTCAGAGCCCTGAATGGATCAGGATTTAGTTATCATAATACTATTTCCCTTTATTGGATTATGTATCATCCCACAGATCACACTCTTATTTATTGATAACCATTTATGTCATAATGTTTGAATGTTTCATTCATTTAATTATTCCAATTCTGTCCTGATTTCGTGTGTAATTATGACATTCAATATGTGTGCTTTTTCCAAGTCATTCATCGTAGTTTATTATGCTGGATTCAATGGTTTGTAATAATTGTGTAAGTAGAATAAACACGATATATACAGAACATGTGTAATATGAGCCATGAGCAGTGCATGACTTCACTGAACTTCCCAAAGACGGACATCTCTCTGAGTCTGGACCCATCTTTGCCTCAAAACAACGTGTGTATTTCTGTGTCGCAACTAAGCCTCATGTTACTGTCACACACTACGTATATAAACACTGTGTGTGACCCCCTCCTCTTCATGCTCTTTGATGACCGCTTCATCTTCTTCGTGGCCGGAAGGGCATAACACAGCCTCGCTTTGCCCATAGCCTGATAGTCCAGTACATTAACCCTGTTTATTTTACATTATCGATACGAAGCTGATAATAGCGCCAAATTTTGCATGAGGCTTCTTTAGGACCTACTGATGGATTCTAGCCTTGGGTACCAAACTTTATTTTTAATATTTTCCATACATTTAGGCTTATCAATATTCATAAAAAAAAACAGGCCGATTCACCTTTTGGCCTATAACTCTTGAACCGTAGGTCATAGCATCAAAAATATTTCCCCCCTGGACTCCTTGGATCATGACGGAACTTTGCATATAGGTCCCGCCTCTTTTCCGATTTCAAGATTTTCCGCCATTTTGCGTTATCTTCAAAACACATATTTTGCTACTACTCCTAAATATTTTGTCCAAAACTCACACAAATCGGCACACCCTCTGTCTTTGGTCATGTGATCAAGATTTATCAGTCAGAATTTTCATATTCCCTTCGGATTGGCTACGATTGGCTTCTGAAATTTGTGGGAGGGTCTGTTTGGAAAAAAATGGCACAAATCATAAACACAGCGTCCTATTTGTCCTAAATTCATATCATTGAGGGGCCATTAATAAACGTAGAGCCAATGCGATTTCACTTCCACCCATAGGGGGCGCAACAAATTCTACAAATGTCACTGTTTTTGCGCCAAATTAAGTACAAATGGTCTTGTGAGTCAAACATTTGCAATTGCAAAGTGGAGAAAGTCCAAATTTGATTTGCCACATTTGCAGGTGGAACAGTCCCCTTTACAAGAGCATTTGATCAGCTCTCTGCATGCTTTGGAGACTTCTGGAATTGTCATCCAAACTGGCACCCATGCCTCAGATTCCTTGGTCCATCCATACTCATGTGGGGAAGGAATAACTTGTTCTGTTTGTAGGCTGGTCGCCCAGATGCCTGCTTGATACACTGCCCGCTTAAAATGCTGAAGTAGTGCATCTTGGGTGGGTGGCAGTTTCTCCATTGACCTATTCCCATGACAGAAGAGTTATTTTCTAGTCTGGTTGATGGAGCTCAAAGGACTGGATTTGTCATACAGGATAACCGTCAGTCTCTCAAGCTTCTGGAATTGCTGACTCTCAACATTCAGCTGCTGGAAGGGATGTTTGGCCAGACTGACAAGTATCTCCGTGACATCATCATAGGCTTGCCAGGCATGCCAAGCTGATTTCTTACCCTTACTGTGGAAAGCAGATGTTGTGTCACAACCTGACAATGCATGGAACATAGGCAGAGCACGAGATTGTGGCTCCCCCAGAGATTTACACATGATGTTGATGTGGTAAAATCGGTCTTTTTTGCCCATGCCAAAAGCCACCCAGATGTCAGCCAAAGGTTGAATCGTAACTAAATGATGGAACAAGCCTGCAAGGATCACGATGACATCAGTGTCCACAGTACGCACAAGGATAGTTGTTGCTCTTTGCTCAAGTGCATGCCGTACATGAACCAGAATCCTGGTGTCTGCCTCCTCATGATTGCAACAGGTCGATTCAACCTTTGGCTGACATCTGGGTGGGCTTTTGGCATGTTCCAGACACAACATCTGCTTTCCACAGTAAGGGTAAGAAGTCAGCTTGGCATGCCTGGCAAGCCTATGATGATGTCACAGAGATACTTGTCAGTCTGGCCAAACATCCCTTCCAGCAGCTGAATGTTGAGAGTCAGCGATTCCAGAAGCTTGAGAGACTGACGGTTATCCTGTATGACAAATCCAGTCCTTTGAGCTCCATCAACTAGACTAGAAAATAACTCTTCTGTCATGGGAATAGGTCAATGGAGAAACTGCCACCCACCCAAGATGCACTACTTCAGCATGTTAAGCGGGCAGTGTATCAAGCAGGCATCTGGGCGACCAGCCTACAAACAGAACAAGTTATTCCTTCCCCACATGAGTATGGATGGACCAAGGAATCTGAGAGCTGATCAAATGCTCTTGTAAAGGGGACTGTTCCACCTGCAAATGTGGCAAATCAAATTTGGACTGTTCTCCACTTTGCAATTGCAAATGTTTGACTCACAAGACCATTTGTACTTAATTTGGCACAAAAACAGTGACATTTGTAGAATTTGTTGCGCCCCCTATGGGTGGAAGTGAAATCGCATTGGCTCTACGTTTATTAATGGCCCCTCAATGATATGAATTTAGGACAAATAGGACGCTGTGTTTATGATTTGTGCCATTTTTTTCCAAACAGACCCTCCCACAAATTTCAGAAGCCAATCGTAGCCAATCCGAAGGGAATATGAAAATTCTGACTGATAAATCTTGATCACATGACCAAAGACAGAGGGTGTGCCGATTTGTGTGAGTTTTGGACAAAATATTTAGGAGTAGTAGCAAAATATGTGTTTTGAAGATAACGCAAAATGGCGGAAAATCTTGAAATCGGAAAAGAGGCGGGACCTATATGCAAAGTTGCGTCATGATCCAAGGAGTCCAGGGAAAAAATATTTTTGATGCTATGACCTACGGTTCAAGAGTTATAGGCCAAAAAGTGAATCGGCCTGTTTTTTTTAATGAATATTGATAAGCCTAAATGTATGGAAAATATTCAAAATAAAGTTTGGTACCCAAGGCTAGAATCCATCAGTAGGTCCTAAAGAAGCCTCATGCAAAATTTGGCGCTATTATCAGCTTCGTATCGATAATTGTGCGAAACGACCCCACTATGATGGCTGCAGCTCGGGGTCCCAGACAACCTGACCCCCACTACGACCACGTCTCCGTGATTTTCCTCTACTGATTGTCATATCTGCACCCCTGCACGACTCACCCCTCTCTGGCTTTGCTGAGATCCAGCGTGAATCTTGCCTGTACTCCACCACGTTGGCAGGACAAGACCACGTTCATCACTGGACCTCGGCACATTACAACCGTAGTGTGCGGTAACCCAGGAACACCTTTTGAATAAGATCAATTTAAGCTGCTCATGGTATATCATTTGATAATTATTTCATTTAACTTGTTGTTTTCTTACAGGATTAAAGTTAGGTTTAGCTTCCATCTGAATCCAGCTAAAACCTTGATTACATTTAATACATTTTCCATGTTATTAAATGCTGCATGTATAGCTTAGGTTTGATTAAATAAAATCATATATTTTTATTATCAATTCAAGTTTGGTAATTGCTCAAGTTGAATTATTATTCCTTATAGAACACTGCAATATGTTGACACACCTTAGCAAGGCTATGCCGAGAAAAGAACGTTTTCCTCTTCAAATCTTGTAGATTCATTGTAAGAAAATAGTAATTGATTATCTTATAATCTTAGCTTATTTTATTGGTGGTTTTAAAGTTAAGGGTTAAATACAAATTAAGCTTGTGTTTAGTCATAAGTTGATTATTCCTTTAAATTTAGACTCCTTTTAATTTTGAATACTCATAATTTCAAATGTAAATACTATGTAATAATTTGATTATTAATAATACCACCGATATTGAAATCTACCCATTATTCGCTACTACACACATATATATGTGTGTATATATATATATATATATATACATATATATACATGTATATATATATATATATATATATATATATATACATACATACATGTATATATATATATATATATATATATATATACATGGATACAATGGACGGATGTGAAGTCATCCCAAAAAACGTCACTGCCGTCCACTCCTATGTTAAGAGTTGTAGAAAAACACATATTTTTTTGGTGAAAACAAGCCTTATTCAACGGCCGATAGAAACAAAATGGCCGATCGCAGTTACAAAATCTTTGTTCCGGTGGATAGACGAGACCCCCCCTACCCTCTTTGTTTACATCAGTGTGCACACCACGGCTCCTGCAGCTCTCCAAAGATCGGCAATATAAGGTAAAAAACGCTGGCACCAGCATCGGATTAATTAATTAAATAGTGTTAACACATTGACTGCCATGGACGTAATATTACATCATCTTGAATCCAACATTTGACTGCCATTGACGTGAATCTACGTCATCATGGTGTTTTCAGTGATTAAGCTGGAGGGCGCTCTTCGCCAACCTATGAATGCTGCTTTGACTTCCAGAAAGTGATCCGGGCTCCGCTGCAATGCTATCAGATTTAAAAAAGTACATTTTTCTCTGATTTATTTTCCCAGATTGTGTTTTTTTGTGAAAACAAGCTATATTCAACTGCCGATAACTAAAGGACGGAAGATACGATTACAATTATTTTCATCCGGTAGATAGAAGAGACCCTCCCCCTCCCCCAGACAGCTTTTGTTTACATCTGTGACCACATCGTGAGTTACGTGGGTCGTCAAAATAAGGTAAAAACGCTGGGGTGGCGGATTAATAATGAATTAATACCTGTTGATGTAGCAGCTGAGGAGAACAGCCAATAAACACGGCAGGAGTGGAACAGCAAAGAAGATGGTCACGAACAAGTGACCAGAAAACAGAGGCATTTTTAGATGAAGAAAAAGAGGGAAGGGTAGGGAAAGAGTAGCCTGGTAAACCCTCCCTCCGGAAATCTCAATTCCATTTCATTTCAGGAGTGAGTCTGGCATGATCCGCCTTTCTGCAATATTGGCTCTGTATGCCAAACGGCCGGGCCTATCAGCGTCGTCGCTCATTGTTCTGTGATTGACAGCTTACGTTGGCCAATCAGGTGGCGAGTTCGAGTGAGCCCAAAACACGAACGGCAGCCATCTTTTTCTTGTGCGGCCAATTCTCCGCTATTTTTTTACTTCAAAAAGCTCTCTAACTTCTATTTTGAGGCACGGAATTTACTTATAAGATATCGTTTGGATAGAATTTAGTTGTTTAACTTCATATATGTGGTCAATTAATCATGACAAAGCCTATTTAAAAAAAAATAATTAGAGAACCGGTAGGGGCGGGCAGTGACACCATTGTACCCGAAAAAGGCAACCCATTTTGGGTATGGCTGTCTCAAAAGTCCCGTCGCGTCACATTAAGACTGGTGAACTGCTGATTGGCTGAAGGGGAAAAATTATCATTGGCTGAAGGGGTTGTCAGTCAACGGTATTACTCCCGCCCAACTCCAGCACAGCCAATATTGCAGACAGGCGGATCAGGCCAGACTCACTCCTGAAATGAAATGGAATTGAGATTTCCGGAGGGAGGGTTTACCAGGCTAGGGAAAGAGAGAGGGAGACAGAAAGAGTGAAAGAGTGCAGGTATAAACAACCAAAATGAGAAAAGGTTCAGGGAGAAAGAAAGAGAGGCATTAGAAGGAATGGGGGGATAAGCTCCATTGTTACCTGAGCGGAGCTGCTTGATTCGTCCATTATTATTGGACGTGTTGACCGGCAGGAAATCCTTGAACCAGGTGATTTCTGGGTCAGGGTTTCCACTGGCAGCACAGAGCATGGTGGCGGTCCGCGTGTGCTCCACCACCTTCAGCTGTGGTCCCATGTAGATGGTGGGGAAGCCAGAGGGCAACTGGTCCTCTGGTGGAGTCAAATACAGATGGCAAGTAGAGTTAGACATGATTCACATCCAGTGTTGGGTAACGTGCGTTAGTAACGTAACGCCGTTACGTAATATATTACCGAATTGCGGTAACGGGTAATATAACGCATTACTACAAGGAGAAGCTGTAATATATTATTAAAATGACACTAAGTTACTACGTTACTTTGTGCGTTACCCACCAAAGTGAAGGTGTTTTTTTTTTATCCACCCACAAAGCCGCTAGCCTGGTAAACCCTCCCTCCGGAAATCTCATTTCCATTTGATTCCAGGAGTGAGTCTGGCATGAAGGCTTGTATGGGCGTTTCTAGTGCATTACCAAATAACCGAGCCAATCAGCGTCCTCGCTCATTGTTTTGTGATTGACAGCGGGGGTAGGCCAATCAGGTGGAACCCGAGTGGTTCACACGTCATTAATCAATACACCTTTCATACAAGCTGCTCATTAACATCAAAGACAAACCAATTACTCCTGGTGATAATCACTGCAGCCTAAAGTGGCTTAATTGGACATCAAAGGGCCACTTGGACATCAAAGCTACATTACTCCCGCCCAGCTCCAGCCCACAGCCAAATTGCCCATATAGGTCTGCAGGCCAGACTCACTCCTGAAATAAAATACAAATGAGATTTCTGGAGGGAGGGTTTACCAGGCTACAAAGCCGCAGCCTACAGCAAACTCCCTGTTAAAACTAAGCGCACACCTCTCTCTACAGGGTATCATATCATTGTCAACAAATCTCTGTGATTCTAATTTTTACTATAATCAGCTGAAGGGAGAGTGTCAATTCCTTGTGCCTATTGTGTTTATATAAGATGGTAGTCTATTTAATTTATTTAAAGAAGGCAAGTTAAGCATCGCACAATGCAATGTTCCAATTTACACACGTCAGTTTTATTCATCGATTACGCAGGAAATGATGAACTGATTACAAAAATATAAAATAATCTCTAATCAGTAACATGTAGGTGATATTTATGTCTATCAAATGTGGTTTTATTGAAAGGCAATTAAAGTCCAGAGCTAAGTTAGAAGCCAAACCATTGGGTGTGTGTGCTCAATGCAAAATCCACACGGTGCGGCTGCAGAGTTCATGTCAGACTCTGTCGGAACGTGAGCAGTGTTGCCAGATTGTGCGAGAGGAATAAGCAACTAGGTCTATGAAAACAAGGCCAAAACAAGCGACTATAATAGGCCACATGAGCACTTCAAACCTATATATATGTCGTCCATTAAACAATGTGCATATTTATATGTGTTGGCTATTTGAAAATAGACGACCTACAAGCTCACAACCGTTCTACCATTATTTACAAGCAACTTCAGAAAAACAAGCCCAATGTGGCTTATAATAATCAGACCAGGCAACACTGCAGACAGGGAGATTGGAGAGCATAATATGCAATATAATATATTATATTGGATTGGGGATAAAAAATGGCTAGCGCAGTCTTCTCTTAAAGGTCAAATAAAATGAGGATTTTTATTTAAAGAGTAGCCTACGGTATAAATATAATTGTATAGAGCTGAGTTCTTTGTATACCATATAAATGAGTCTTAACTCTAACTGTCTAGTCAATGTTTTAAACTCATGCCATGTCTATCTAAATGAGTGTCGGCTGGGAATGTCAAAATGCTGTGTTAAAGTTGTACAATGCAAATTCACAACTAACGATTTTTAGCAACCTCTGCTGGTCACTACCGTCACTGCATCCAATTTCCGTACTCCTCGATTACCCAGAATTCCATTCGTTTTCACCGGAAGCCGGAAGCGTTTCAAAAAGCGATCTTTTAATTGTTTTATACTATCTACGGATCGTTTCTCTTAGCCAGTGGAGCATTAGTTACCATGAGCTGTGCTTTCTTTTTCTGTTCTTTTTCGATCTTCCAATCCTACATTCTCTTAAAATCAGCGTGAGGTTCCTTTTTGTTATCAGCGCGATAGTTCCTGGCCAAACAGGAAACCGTTGCGGTAGTTCCTGGCCAAACAGGAAACCAGTGCATTTCCACCTCCGTTTTCCGGCCAGATGACGTCATTTCCCCGGGAAAGTCCCCCCCGTACACGTTCAATAGAAAATATATAAATAAAAGGCTTCCGGGGGTGAAATTCATGGAGTGGGTGTTGTGAAACTTTTGCCACTCACAAAAGATATACAATTTAACTTTAGTTTTGTTGAAAACGTTACCTAGTATGCCTTTAAGAGATGTTATTTGCCACTTTGACCACACATGGATGGAGTTTAGATCCCATAGGTTGTGTTACTTAAAATTGGCTAGTTGTTGGTTGTCAAACAATCAAAGTGGTACTGTAGGTCAAGATGCATTTTGTTATGATGTGTTATTGGTTGACACAATGACACTACAGTAATATAACTGTTCACTGTTCAGAGAGGTCAAATTTTGAACAATTAAATGACCTTAACCATATTTTCTATGTCCTTATCTTAATTTCATAGGCTCAACATTCTATGCTGCTCATGCAGTCCTTGTTCTGTGGACTTTAATTTAAAAAAAAGGTATAGAAAGAGGCTTGTGTCTTGTCATGTCATTATAGGCTACATTATAGAAGGTATGTCTATTAATGAATTGATTAATTTAAGTAAAATTGATTTACTAATGTAATTCATAATCCTATCTTATAATTTAAATGCCTGCCCATCTGCCATCTCTGTGTCCCAAAAATAATTTGTGGGCTAATAATAATAATACAAAATCTAGATTATTTAATTGTTCAATTTTAGCTTTAAAAAAAAAAGTAACTCAAAAGTAATATGAAATATTAATATATTATTGTTGCTCAGACAGTAATATGTAACGAAATGTATTACTTTAAAATGAAGGTAATAAGTAATAGTAATATATTACTAAAATAAAGTAACTTGCCCAACACTGTTCACATCTTCATGTCTTCAGATGTGGAGCAGTTTTTTTTGCAGGGAAATTATGTACATAATCAAAACATGGTCGACATCAGTTTTATTTTATTTTTTTGCAAAGATGCAAAAGAGTCAGTAACAATTCAGCATAATGCTGGGAGCTATACAAAGCCCCAGGAAAGTGTCCTCAGATCAGATAGATCAATTATGAATAAAAAAATGCTGCAATGTGCTGGGTAAGAGTCAATAACAATTCACCTCTTCTCTGCATCAATCAAATGGAGATGTCAAATAAAGTCAGTTCCATTGGGGAGACTAGAAGTCTATTAAGTCATAATATGGGGTTGTGGTATAAAAAGGTTTGAGAACCCCCGCTCTATAACAATGTGTCATTGACTCCTAAATGTACTCAAATATGCTCTATTGAGCCCTAAATGTACTGTAATTAAGGGGGGGGGTGTATTATATGTATTTATCCCCTCAATTGTAAAGGAAATGTTTTACTGAGGATAAGGTTAGAAATAAGTCTATGGTTAGCCATAGTTTCACTGAGGTTAAGTTTAGGAATAAGGTTAGGTTTTGGCATAGTTTACTGAGGTTAAGTTTAGGAATAAGGTTAGGTTTAGACATAGTTCACTGAGGTTACGTTTAGGAACACCAGGTGAATGCCGGCGGATTTGCCCCGGGGCGACTGTGTTTTGGGGTGAGCGTTTTGGTATGCCTTGTGTTGATAAAGAAAGTCGAGGCGCGCATAGCAGAGCCACGAACATGCACGCACACAGACAGACACACACGCAAGCACGCACGCACGCACGAACGCACGCATGCACACACACATAACACACACACACAGCAGAGGAAACGTTATTAAGAGTTATGATACAGTACATACATGTAGGGATGATTTGTAGGCCTATCTTATCAATGAAATGAATGAATAACATAATAAAACACACGTCTCTCTCTCTCTCTCTCTCTCTCATTCTCTCTCTCTCTCTCTCTCTCTCTCTCTCTCTCTCTCTCTCTCTCTCTCTCTCTTACACACACACACACACACACACTGCTCTCTGGTAATGTTACATCGCCATCGCGATCCTAAATTGAATGGGGGGTCCGCCGCGTACCGGCTCGCATCCAGTTTAAGACCCTGGTGCTAGCCTATAGGGCAGTGAAAGGAACAGCTCCTTCTTACATAAGAACAATAGCCTGCGTGTCCCTCAGAAGTAAAGAAAATAACGTAAGAACAATAGCCTGCGTGTCCCCCAGAAGTAAAGAAAATAACGTAAGAACAATAGCCTGCGTGTCCCCCAGAAGTAAAGAAAATAACGTAAGAACAATAGCCTGCGTGTCCCCCAGAAGTAAAGAAAATAACGTAAGAACAATAGCCTGCGTGTCCCCCAGAAGTAAAGGCAGGCGATGAGTTGAGCGACTTCACTCACTAATACAATCTTGCTCTTGAGTCTGCATTATGTTCTCCTAATGGACCTAATAATAATAATAATAATAATGATAATAATACATTTTAAAACACTTTATATTTGACACAAAACTGAAAGTGCTACATTGCAAGATTTTTGTTTTTTTATAATATTAAAAAAAAACACACCCAGTGTGAAGTGGGCGGTGTGGTCATCACAGTGGTCATCATAGTGATGGAAGCTCACTTTTTTTTTAAAATTGATTTTATTTTTGAAGTGAATAATCCTATTTATAGGTTATTAATGTCATCATGTGTCTCGCTAGCCAATCACAGTGCTGAATAGAGTCAGCCAATAGAGTCAGCCAATCACAGTACAGCTAGGGGTGTACTAATGAGCCAATCACAGTACAGCTAATGAGGTGTCCCAACCCCACTTATAGGGGCGGCTACACGCCCAAAAACTATGAAATGAATACAATTCCCCTTCCGGCTTCCCTCCACCTAACACGGCCCAATTGTGTTCATAAACGCTCAACAAGCATCCGTTCGTTTGTCAAAGGTTTTGGTGAAAATAGTCAAAATAAGTTACAAAATAAATTTAAAAAGTGTTTCAATAATAGACACAAAATCTAACACGAACATTGTCACTGGTTACACACTGACCTCGTATCAAAGCGAGCCTGGTAGAGACAGTGATTTCTCCTGCCGAGTTGGAGGCATGGCATTCATAGTCTGCCTCGTCTCTCTGGGTCCTCAGTTGCTGGATCCTCAGGACTGAACCAGTTCCATCGTCAAATTCTATCACCTGGTCATGGAAACACAGGACAACACACATCAAGCATTAATATGAAATAAATATCCACGGTAGCATGTTAGCATGCTTGTTAGGCTCACCGAATTATGTTTAACCACTATCAACCTGCCGTCTCATGTTAGTCATATCGTTATAGATTAAAGGAAAACCTTCAAAAGTATTTAAAAAAATAGGACAATTGTCAATCCGCTAGCGCACAACGTGTTACAATGCAATGCGTTGTGAGTTAGTATATCGGCTATTTTCGCCACACGACACCAAGCACAAGTATGAAATACGTTAAGTATACATCTATTCTCACATAGCAGCCTACTTACAGTAGATACAAGAACAACAGAATTATTTCCAGCATCAGTACTACTCAAATAATCTAGTTTAAATAGTACTAAATGATACAGTACAATATGGGAAAAGGTCCGTACTGTATACGTGTGTGAATAAGTGTGTGCTTGCACAGAGGCTGAATTCTCAATAATGCTTTTTTTCAACCACAACCCTGACTACGGAGCCCCTAAAGTGACATTGTTCAGATTTTAGTTTAAAGTCGTGCTAACGTCATGTATGGTGTGGCCACATCTAATTAACTCGAGCGCACGAGATCCTTAAATTGTTCCCACATCTTATCTTAGGAGGACTGTAGCCTACTCACCATCTTTACGCGTGGTGGATTTACTTGGATTATGCGACATAATAGCCTATGTGCATTCCTCATATTCTTTATTATGGTGAAGAAATTGATGCTATTATTATTATTATCGTTTGTCCTTGTCGATGTACAGTTGGTGCAATGGATAAAGTAGCTGATACTGTTGGGCAGGGCGCACAGCAGCACAACATTCAGAGGCTCTCTCTCCTAATTCTCAACGAATCTCTGTGATTCTAATTGTCCTATAATCAGCAGAAGTGAAAGTGTCAATTCCATGATCAAATATGGTTTTATTATTATTATATAAAGGAAATCAAAGGCTAGAGCTTATGGAGCAAACGTCGGTATAGTGTCCAAGCGGCTCAGTTTGGCTGAAGAGTTTTCACGGCAACATAATGAATCCATTGCTCAGGAAATAAACAACGGATTACTATTATTTAACATTCCCTATAATCAGTAACATGTAGGTGATACCCATGTCTATCAAATATGGTTTTATTGAAAGACAATCAAAGGCCAGAACTTAGAAAGCAAACATTGGGTAATGTCCGATGTTACAGCTATGAGCGCCTCAGTGAGGCTGCATTTTCCAATTTTGCATATTAACCGCCCGGGCTACTATTTGGAAACATACGGTTTTGAACTGGGGACAAACCCTGACATGCACTTGGAATGTAGGAGTTGAGGCATTACATTTAGTTTGACTATTCGTTCCACAGACAATATTGCGAAAATAGCAGATCGTATAGCAATTGTTGCCTCTTTCTAATATTATTTGGCCAATGTTTGACCAATTGTTATAGTATAGTTTGTAGATTACTTTTGATGCAGTAATGGTCTTTTTTTTAGGTATTACAAATTTAAAAAGGTCAAAATTTAAAAATCCTTAATTGGTCACTTCACTGTCATCTGGGGACCCCCTCAAAATCAACCACAGGTTGAGAACCACTTCTCTAACATATACAAGCCAGTTCACGTAGCAAGAACATTTAAACAAAAAAAATTAAAAACTTCCCAGCATCCCAGCCCGGGGCCCCGCCTCCGGCTGGCTGACGTATTCAGCCTCTACACCACTAGTTGGCAGCAGCTAATAATCACTGGTGTTTGTTTTAGTTGGCAGCAGCTAATAATCACTGGTGTTTGTTTTGACCTCAATGACCTGTCAAGGTGTTTTAGTTTTGTTGCGGTGAATGGTGACAGACAGTGAGACTACTGACTGATAATAGCAAAATGAAACATGGGCAAGTGGTGCGTTAAAGCGTAAAATAATAGAAAAGACAGAAAAACGGAAAAATAGCCTCTCAAAGGTAACCTCGTTCTTTGGTCCAGCTGCTCGAAAATAATTTAAAAAAAAGACCTGCCAACGACTGCTGTTATTGGAACAGCAACACCCGGTCCGTCACAGGCTCAGCATGATAGCGATGATAGCCAACAAACAACTGTGCAGTCTGTGCCTACACATACACATAGCCAAACAACTTCTATCCTGGCTATTGACAGTGCAAGCGAACATTATTTTTTGATGAACCCCATCATGATGACAATCAAACTGAGAGTGAGACAGGTGAGGAAGACAACACCACCACCATTCCAAACAGAAAGTCCCTTTCACAGAGATCGACCTGGCACACTGGCCAATGCATATTACCAGTGACCAACGGGTCGATATTGTTAGGAGAGGTCCCGTCCAGTTAGAGGACATTGATTTTCCACAGAGCCGTGGTGGGGGAGATAATGATGGCCGTGGTGATAAAAGCAAATCAAGTCGTTTTACCAAGGAAAGATATTGTATGCAGATGAATAACGGCGAAACCATTCGCAGGTCATGGTTAGTGTTTTCACAACCATCCGATTCAGTGTTCTGTTTCTGCTGCACCCTATTTGGCAAGCAAAGTCATAGTCTCACATGCAGAGGTTTTAGAATATGGGAGAGACTCACTCTCACTCTCATGAGAAGTCAAATGCGCACCGTGCCAATATGGATAGCTGGCGTGAGCTTGAGAGGCGTCTGAAGACACACAGCGTATGACGTACTAGAATTACGCATGTTGGAAAAGACACACTGAAATGGTGTAATGAAGAGGTTTATTGCCATAGTATTTCACCTTGCCCAAAGAAACCTTGCCTTCGGTGGCCATAATTCCAACCTACATGAGCAAAATAATGGGAACTTTCTAGGTTTAGTGGAGTTGATGTCTGAGTTTGACCCAGTGATGAGTGAACACATCAGACGAGCAGAGACAAAAGAGATTGCTGACCACTACATGGGAAAAACAATACAAAACGAGTTATTCACACTCATTGGAGACCAGACACTGAAAGCAGTAACAGAGAGAGTGAAACAGTCACATTACTACACTGTGATAATGGACTGCACCCCCGATACTTCACACACAGAGCAGCTCTCTGTGTCACTGTGCATGATGAAATGTCAAGTCGATGTCGGGGCTACTATCAGCGAGCATTTTACAGGATTCTTACCAGTGCTCGACACAACAGGTGCAGGCCTAACAGATGTCTTCTTAAAGCATATGGAGAATTTAGGATTGGATATCTCACAATGCAGGGGGCAAGCATATGATAACGGAAGCAATATGCGGGGGGGAAATTGCGGCGTTTAGAAGAGGGTGATTGATATTAATAAAAAGGTTCATGCCGTGTGCCAGCCACACTCTAAACCTAGTCATCGTAGATTCTGCCAAATCAACAGTAGAGTCTGTGAGCTTCTTTGGGGTGCTCCAACACCTATACACAATATTCACCTCATCAGTACAAAGATGGGAGATTTTCAGGGAGAACGTCCCAAGTTTGACACTCAAGGCCATATCCAACACACGATGGGAATGTCGTGTGGACAGCGTAAAAGGTGATGTTGGCAATGCATACGCGCTCCTCTCACTGGTTGATCATGCCACAGAGAGAGGTGACAGCGAAACCGCGTCTGCAGCCAGAGGCCTAAAACAGGAGATTGTATCATGGATATTCCTGGTGACCATTATAATATGGCACAACGTTTTATACGAGGTGAATCGCGTCAGTAAGCGAGACAGAACATGTTCTAAAATTCCTCAAGGAATACAGAGAGAATGGCTTCTCGTCTGCCCAAACAGATGCCAGAGACATAGCTGAAGAGTTAGAGATGCCAATGGACTTCCCCACTGCACAAATCCTAAAACCAAAACGCCAGTTCCCATATGAGTCCCAAAATGCGGACCCTTCCCTCACAGTGACACCTGCTGAACGGTTCAAGAGAGATGTTTTCCTTCCCCTGGATTCTGCCATCACAGGCGTTAGGGAGCGATTCAAGCTGATGGAGTCGTTTCATAGTCTATTCGGCTTTATTTCTAGAAGACAGGGAATGGAAAAGGCCGAAATAGTAGCGAGTGGAGAGAGAAGTCTCTCACGTTTAAAGCTGATCAAAACACTTCTGAGATCAACCATGCTCCAGGAGCGTCTGTCAGCTCTTGCTCAGATTTCAATTGAGCACGAAGTAACGGCCTCGCTGAACAAAGACAAACTTATCAGCACATTCGCAGCACTCGCATCACAGATCTAATTTTGTGTTATTTATTGAAATAATAAACTACTCATTTAACACCTCGCTCTCAATCTCTTTAGTAGCCGACCTATTATACTCCCACAAATTGTAATTTCTCTCTCCCGTTCACTCCTCCTTTGTCTCTCGCTTTCTTTCTCTCCAGGCCTTCACTTGAGCGAGCCACCCATATACCTTGTTGTCTTGTAGAGCTCTCCAAGGTTCTGGAAAAAATGTGTTTTCTCGAGTGCATGCATCATTGCATACTGCTGCCACTAAAGTAAAATAATGGTTTAATTCAGCTGCGTTTGTGTTTTCTTTATACTTGGCTGTTGAATGTGCACATCATGCATTCATATTACCTCTTGAAACGGGCCTCCAGATCATTAAGGCCGCTGGGTATTTCACAGTTTTTAACAGTTTTTAAGTTGCTTGTTGATTCAGTATTTGTATTCAATATTTTAATATGTTAGAATAATTGAAAACACACGTCCCTGGTTCTAGTGAATGATATTGTCCCTCTAATGCATAGGGGCTGTTTTCCCCTGTGCTAAAGGTAATTGAAAAAAACATGCCCCCCTCATGTTAGAAGGACATATCAGTCACCTGAACCAAGGACGTGTTTTCAATGAATCTAACATAGTCAAAATGGAGTTTGAAGTTAATGGATGTCGTGTCTGATAACAATGAATGGGTTCATATATAATTGCGGGACTTTTTGAGTTTAAAATTTTCTGGGGAAAAAAATATGTTTTTCCAATATATTATAATTTTTCCTTACAAAGAATTCCTGAGAGATTATGTTTTTAGTAATTGCCAAGCTCAGGCATAACTTATTTCAGATATTTATTTTAAAAACAGAGATGTTAACTCATTATTTGGTCAACTAGTTTTAACTTTGGATAGATATTTAAACAAATCAGTCAGATATTTAAACAAATCATGTTCTTGGAAGAATATTTTTTCCACTTACCTACATTTTCAATTATAATCCCCAATTAATAAAGAAAATGTGCCTTTTTTTTTGCATTAAACCCCCTAATTTCCCAAAATGCAGTTAACGGTCAAGAAGTTTTCTTCCAAACAAATTCATGGTAATTTTCTAGATTAAATTATACTGAGCTACATATTTCACTGCTACTAATTTTTTAAGTTATTTACTTAGAGTTTAGGGAACAATTAAATATATATTTTAAAACAAAACCTAACGGTAACTTAGTTGACAGCATGGTATCATAGTTGTAAAGTAACAGAGTTGACTGGACATGAAAAAGTATATGATGATTTATTTATCAAATAACCTAATCATGAACAAAATGAATTCTTAATTATTATGTTATGTTAGCAAACTGCATATTCCACCTCTTAGTGTATTTAATTAAGACCATTTGATATAATTGTGACATTATTGTGATAAATAAATGATACCGACTAGTTAACATGGATCACTTGCAAGTTTATTAAAACAGATTTTACACACATTGTAAAATTAAACAGTGATCCTAACCTTCAAAAAAATAACAACGGTATCAAAACTTGCTCACAGCTCAGTACTGTTTTTTGAAAATAGTGCTTTTGGTCAAAATATTGAAGAAAAAACAAGAGTAAAACTAAAATAAGCGTGCTTCATTGGATCAGCATTTTGAAGTTCGCCGTTCCCAGTTCGCATTCCCACGCCAGGCCTAGGGAAACAAGGATCATGAATAAAGTGGGGCCCTGACAGACAATTGGTCTGCCTTATGAACTAAAAGACAGGCACAGCCTGTCCATATTAGTGGAGGGCCCTGACAGACCGAAGTCCGCCTTATTGATCTAAGGCCCAGACGTCGGCCTATCTTACACTAAGGCACAGGGGCATGAACAGACGCTACGTCCGTTCCATGCACATGCCCACCCTCAGGTGGAAGCCACACCCAGTACTGCGTGCGCCATGGAAGACAACGCCACGTCCAGGCTATAAAAAGCAGCGAAAGTCGAGGGAGACGACCAACTCGCTGCCGTGCAGACGTCCTGAATAGACAAACCTCTGCAGAGGGCCCAGGACGTCGACAAACCCCTAGTAGAGTGTGCTCTCAGGCCTTCAGGCACTGGGGCTCCTCTACAGGTGTAGGCCAAGCGAATAGCATCCACAATCAAATTTTTTTTTTTGATTAAGCTCATTTTAGTGCTGTTTAACTAATTAGAAGGTGGTTGTTATTAAATTCGGACGGTTATTTAGTTGACATTTTAGTGATATCCAGCCATTTTTATTAATAAGTGACTGTTTCCATAGTGAATAATGATGGTATTTGTAAAGACATGATCATAATGAAAATAAAAAGCTTTTTTTTTTAACTTTTAATAAAAATGTTATATCCCACTAGACCATACCCGGTGAAGTGCGCAGGCGAAAGTAGTTGCTTCGTTTGGGCTTCTTTTCATAGACCTTGTTGCTTGTAGGGCTCGCTTGGTTTGGGCTTGTTTTCATAGACCTGGCTGCTTGTTTCTCGCGCAAAACCTGGCAACCCTGCTCTCCCATTGTTTGACACATAAACGCTAATAATAAGCTGAGATTTGATGAAATTGAAAAAAGGGCTTCGCAGTTGAGTTCAGATGGTAATAGTCAATGGTTGTGTGCAAATTCAGATCAATTGCTCCAGCCACTGAGGAGAACCGGGCACACATTTTTGCTCTCCATAGAGGTTTGTCAAATTATAGGAGGATGGATTTCAAAAGTCCCGTCAATTATCTATATATTGAATCAAGCAACTTAAAAACTCTGGGACGCACACAAAAGCCCCTGAGTAGACGTTAAAATGACCCCAGAAGTGTTTAAAGTCTGATTTATACTTTGTCGTACTATGTGAGTTTGTAAAATCCTACCTCATATCTCTCGGTGCTGCTGACTTCCTTGCCGTTCTTGTTCCAGACAATTCTGGGCATGGGGTCGCCAGTAGCCTGACACACAAAGGAGGCCACTCCTCCCTCCACACCTGTCTGGTTCTCTGGGATTTGTGTGAATCTGGGTGGCGCTAACCTGGTTCCAGACGAATCTGCCATTGCAAAAAAAAAATTGCCCTTGGCAGATTAGGTCTGGCCCCTCTCAATAGAGATTGGATTTCTCTCCCTCCGAAGTTGTGAGGGACCAATCAGGGCCCAGTATGCAAATATGGGGGCGGGTTTATCACCAGAGGCATTTTTTGTATTTGCCCCTCGGAAATGCAGGTTCCACACAGAGATTCCAGACTATATCTACTGATATTAGTCTGGCCATGCCAGGCTAGGGTGGCACTGCATGGAGACATGAATACATAGCATGTTAGCTGCATGGAGACAAGATTACATAGCATGTTAGCTGCATGGAGACATGAATACATAGCATGTTAGCTGCGTGGAGACATGATTACATAGCATGTTAGCTGCATGGAGACATGAATACATAGCATGTTAGCTGCATGGAGACAAGATTACATAGCATGTTAGCTGCATGGAGACATGAATACATAGCATGTTAGCTGCATGGAGACAAGATTACATTGCATGTTAGCTGCATGGAGACATGAATACATAGCATGTTAGCTGCATGGAGATATGATAACATAGCATGTTAGCTGCATGGAGACATGAATACATAGCATGTTAGCTGCATGGAGATATGATAACATAGCATGTTAGCTGCATGGAGATATGATTACATAGCACGTTAGCTGCATGGAGACATGATTACATAGCATGTTAGCTGCATGGAGACATGAATACATAGCATGTTAGCTGCATGGAGACATGATTACATAGCATGTTAGCTGCATGGAGACATTAATACATAGCAAGCTGTATGGAGAGTGTCCATGTGTCTGTCTGTGAACTGCTAATCTCCGGCACTGTTGGCCCGGTCGCTGCGAAACTGTGCACACACACTCCCTGGATGCCAAAGCCAAACCTCTGCCCAGAATGTTTCACATCTGCCTTTTAAAGCGCCACCAGGAGGCCGACCTTTGTAAAACATTTTTTTTGCTATTACCCCTTCAGATTCTGTCCAAAAATCACGCAAATCGGTACACAGTATCTCTATAGTCATGTGATCAACACGGATGTTTCTGATATTTCATATTCCATCCTAATTGGCTAACATTGGCTTCCAAAGTTAGCAGGAGGGGTCATTTTTGAACCAAATGCCTCAAATCATGAACGGAGCGCGCCATTTATGTGAAATTTTGCACGCACATTCCCACTAGGCCAAGGAAGAAATGCCACCCTTTTCAAATTGGCCTGTTATAGAGCCACCAACAGGTCTAATTTAGCACAAAAAAAATGTTATGAACGCAGCGTCAATTGCTGTGAAAGGCCTAAGAAGAAATAGCACCCTTTTCACATTGGCCAATTATAGCGCCACCAGGAGGCCACAATAACCTACCTGAACTGGCGGAGACCTGTGCTCCGAGGAGCACTTTTTCTAGTTTTATCATCTGAATCTATTCTGCTAGTTGAAATGCGTTTGGAAATGTGTTTGGTTATTAAATCCGACGTCAGGACGTGGCTTCTTCTACTTAATAATAATAATAATAACTAGAAAAAGTGCTCCTCGGAGCACAGGTCTCCGCCAGGTCAGGTACGTTATTGTGGCCTCCTGGTGGCGCTATAATAGGCCAACGTGAAAAGGGTGCCATTTCTTCTTAAGCCTGGCACGACAATCGGACACTGACTGCATTCATGATTTGAGGCATTTTGTTAAAAACATTTGTTTCGCTAAATTAGACCTGTTGGTGGCGCTATAACAGGCCAATGTTAAAAGGGTGGCATTTGTTCCTCAACATAGTGTGAATGTGCGTGCAAAGTTTGAGCGCAATTGGACGCTGCGTTCATGATTTGCGGAATGTTGTTCAAAACAAGCCAATAATGCAAACTTTAGATGTCAATCTTAGCCAATCAGTATGGAATATGAAAAATCAAACACATCCGTCGTGATCACATGACTATAGAGATCATGTGTACCGATTTGCGTGAAATTTGGATAAAATTGGAAGGAGTAGTATAAAACTAGAAAAAGTGCTCCTCGGAGCACAGTTCTCCGCCAGGTCAGGTAGGTTATTGTGGGCCAGCAATGTTCAGAATTTGCCAATCAGGATGGAATATAAAAAATCGGACGGAACCATCTTGATCACTTGACTATAGAGATATAATGGGTACCGATTTGCATGATGATTGGACAACACTTGTAGGAGTAATATAAGAAATAAGAATCGGCCTCCTGGTGGCGCTATAATAGGGCAATGTGAAAAGGGTGGCGTTTGTTCTTCAACGTAGTGCGAATGTGCGTGCAAAGTTCCACCACAATCGGACGCTGCGTTCATGATTTGCGGCATTTTGTTCAAAACGGGCCACTCCTGCAAACTGTAGATGTCAATGTTAGCCAATCAGGATGGAATATGAAAAATCAAATAGACCCATCACATGACTATAGAGATCATGTGTACCGATTTGCGTGAAATTTGGATAAAATATGAAAGCTTAATCTCAAAATATGTGTTTTACATAAGTCGGCCTCCTGGTGGCGCTATAAAAGGCTAATGTGAAAAATGCAGGGCAGATGTTTTTCCTTGGCCTCTAGGGAGTATGCGTGCAAAGTTTTACGCAGATCGGTGCAGTTAGTTATAAATGCAAATTGATTTGAAAACGTTCAAGTGGCATTTGTTCCTCGGCATAGTGGGAATGTGCGTGTGAAATTTCACGGAAATCGCAAGCTGCGTTCATGATTTGAGGCATTTAGTTCAAAATTGACCAATCCTGCAAACTTTGGAAGCCAACCTTAGCCAATCAGGATGGAATGTGGAAAATCAGACAGATCCGTGTTGATTTTACATAAGTCGGCCTCCTGGTGGCGCTATAAAAGGCAGATGTGAAAAATGCAGGGCAAAGGTTTTTCCTTGACCTCTAGGGAGTGTGCATACAAAGTTTTACACGGATCGGTGCAGTTATAGGTAAAAACACGAATCGGCCTATTATAGCGCCATCATGAGGCTGATTTGACAAAATTCAAATGATAGTTCTTCCTCGGCCTAATGGGACTGTGCGTGCAAAATTTCACGAAAATTGCATGCTGTGTTCATTATTTGAGGCATTTTGTTCAAAACGGAGCACTCCTGCAAACTTTGGAAGACATTTTTAGCCAATCAGGATGGAATATGAGAAATCTGAAAGACCAGTTTCGTTTAATGACTATAGAGATACTGTGTACCGATTTGCGTGACTTATGGACAAAATCTGTAGGAGTACTGTCAAAAAATGTGTTTTGCACAAATCGGCCTCCTGGTGGCGCTATAAAAGGCCCATGAGAAGAATTTGGGGCAAAGGTTCTGAATTGGCATCCAGGGAATGTGTGTGCACAGTTTCGCTGCGATCAAGACAACGGTGCCAGAGAT